>NC_054758.1:12681363-12987045 GCF_018143015.1 Lytechinus variegatus | reverse complement strand
TTATCTTCACTGCTTCCATTGCGGAAGAATCCGCCGTTTTCAAGTTCCCCCGGAATATTATGTTCATGCAATATACGTCAAATGGCAATGCCAAAACGCAACGCCATTTTAACTTATCGCTCGCTCTCTGTGTGCATGTAATGGGTGATTTCAAGTTCAGTGTTTACCTATTGGTGTTGGTGTTAGGTCAATTTTTACACGAGTATAACATCAAGCATCAAATGAAGATGGTCCTGAAAAGTTACTCCTAGTTTGTGAGATGTCAATTATGTGATCTGGATCGGTTTTACAAACTCAGAATATGTTTTGGAGCTTGGGGAAGCAATCCAAATTCCAACACCAACACCGATGCCAACACGGGACTTGAAATCACCCATTGTATTGTCAATTACTACTACTTTAATTTGTTTTTTAGCTATAAGGGAATTATTTTGAAATTAGCCAGGCTTCGTGTTCTGACGGTAACAGAGTTACAGTTGGTATGACCGTATGAATGATTCTTATTTAAAAAAATATATACGTATCGAAATTCATGAAACTCCTGAAATTCTAGCTAGGCTACATGTAGGACTGTAGGACTATAATGGAAAAAACAGGAGACTTGCAATGATTTACAATGATTCACGACGATTATTCAACAGAACATTACCATGAAATCATAGACCCCATGTTCATTACCAATAAAACAATAAGGAAACCAGTACATAGACATCACCATACATCATATCCTCCGCATACATTCGTAATTCCGAAGGTTCTTTATTCCGAAGGTTCGTATTTCCGAAGGCTCGTAATTCCGAAGGTTCGTTAATCCGAAAACGAAATGAGGTTCGTAATTCCGAAGGTTCTTTAGTCCGAAAACTAAATGATTAACTAACGTTACTTCGTTTTCGGACTAACGAACCTTCGGAACAACGAACCTTATTTCGTTTTCGGATTAACGAACCTTCAGAACATCGAACCTTATTTCGTTTTCAGAGTATCGAACCTTTGGAATAACGCCACAAATGTTCGGATTAACGAACCCTTTTACGTTTTCGGATTAACGAACATCGAGGTATAGGCAATTTACGTGTTTCGGAATAACGAACCTTCGGAATTACGAAGTGTAACCCAAATCCTTACAAGAAGCCAGTTATATATAGGGTTCCATGATATTTGCTCCGGCAACAATTGCTCCGATGGAAAATATCTACGTCTTGCCAAACACAAAATTTAACCTTCAAAACTAAATAAACCCTCATCCGCATATTTACATTATTTTGAACCAAAAATTATATTACAATCCTACATTGTAGCTCTAACTTATGCCCTAAAAGATAGTAAGAGCGGAGCATAAAATGTCGCAGAAGATTGATGTCCTTACATTATTCAACTAGAACCACCCAAAAGGGGGAAATTTGATTTGTAAAAATATGGGTCATTGAGACAAGGGTTCGAGTTTGATATAAAATAATGTGATTCAACACCTTTTAATCACTTTTCTGTAAGGATGTTGGACATTTTCCTGCCACTCGTAGTTCTAAATTTTGTCTTCCATTGTTTTTACAGATATTACATTTTAAGTGCATGCTAAGAAAAATGTGTGCATTCTCAGCTTCTTTCTTTAAAGCTAGAATAAGCCGCCCGACTAAGACCGTTGTTCGAGACTCTACTGTTTGAAAGTTATCATGTGTCTTGACAAAAATGCTTAAATTCGATGTTTCCTTCTTTGTTTCATGTCAGTCTATTTGTGAGTGAGGGCATCCGTTAAAGCCCGATCATGGCAAGACCACGCAAATCTTTTTTTGCATTCCCGTCACGACTTCCAATACCAATGTCTTGGCCGTGTTCCCCACGCCACCAATACCCCCAAACTTCGCTATCGGAAGAACGATCCGTCACGCCTCGGCCCTCGCTAATCTACCCGTCAGAAATGGGATCAATCGAGGTGTTGATGAAATCTGATGGCGCCTGCCACAGAGCGCACCGCAGTACACGAACACAAACAAGCGTCAATGGCGTACCGTCCACGGGCAGTGACCGGGTGCCATGCGTACTTTTGTTTTACTAGTATTCGGTTTAGGAGCAGTTGCGCAAGATTGATTGTATGCATTTTCGGTTCGCTTCGGTCACACCAACGAAACCGACTCCAAATCAACAGATGATGCATCATTCGAAATAACGTAGATGCATTGATCAGTCTTGAGTAAGGTGCGCTGGTGTGGCTTTAGTATTCATTCATTTGACATCATTCAACCGGTAGTTCTAGAAAGGGATTTCCGCGGGCATCCTCACGAGAAATTGATAATTAAGGGTTGGGTCATCCAAGGATGAGCATAGCTTTAACTTGTATGAGTGATATAACAATTGTTATTTGTGACAGTCTAAAGCCATGGGAGAAGAGTGTCTTGTATATTTCTCTCTAAACAAATATTGCAATGAAAAAGGTAATTGTAAAATATATGGACTTGAATTCATGGTGAGTCACAATTATTGCGGGTCGACTCACTACCAAGCAGAATTCGTATAACCTCATTATTCTCGTCATAAATTAAGCAAAGGCAATGGAATATGCTAGGTCAGCTCCAGGAAAGCGTGGTTGCTACAGTAATCTCAATAGATTTGCATAGGACTCCTGGTAAATAATGCATAGCATAGGTGGAGCAATTCAGTATGTCTGTAGAACCTTTGTCATTCCACTCATAGCAACCGCTACAAAGTGATTTGTAAAATTTTATTTCCATCTATTCAGCGCGTTTTGTGAAGTTCATCTTTGTAATTCGTGGAAGGGAAAGGAAAAGACTGATGGTAACCATGGCAATGATCTTAGGAGGAAGCGATTGAGAGAGGGATATGGTGAGGGAGAAAGAGAGTGAGCGAGGAAGGAAGATAGAGAAAGAGGGAGATACAATGAAAAGAGAGGAAGGGAGAGAGGGGTTGGAGATTGAGAGTGTAATACAATAAGGAAGAGGAGAGAGGATGGTGCGTATAGGTAAGTTGGAAATGAAGGAGTCAATAATAATAATAATTATTGTTTCGTATTAAGCGCTTTTTGAACAAGTTACAAAGCAAGTTGAACATGCAGAGGGGCTAAAACTTTACAGGTTAAATGGTTGGTGTGATATAAACATGATAAAAAGGATACCAAATAGTTACACTGTAAAAACTGTGGTGTTAAAACTGACACCAATTGGTGTTAGCGGACCACACCCTGAGGTGCTAAAATAACACCCTAGAGATTGAACATAACACCAAAGAGTGTAAATGTAACAACCATAGGTGTTGTGATAACACCTATAGGTGTAAAACTAACACCACCAATTTAACACCGGTGTAAAATAACTGGTGTGGACCTCTACATTGTATGTACACCGGTTAACACCAAAGTTTTTGCTGTGTACGATTGCATTGAAAAGTGTTTGGAATGTCGGGGCACAGGGGAATAAAAAACAACAGTAAAGCATCAAACCCTTACAATATTGATGTTCTGCTTGGATATCACCAGATACCTTCTATTCATCATCGTCATCATCACCATCACCACCACCATCATTGTCGTCATCGTTACCATCACCAGCATCATCACCGCCACCACCATCGTAATTACCATTACCAATGCCGACATATTAATGCCTGAGACAAGGCATAAAACCCTGCTCAAACAGCCGAAGGGTTCTTTTACCCGAGCCCACGTGAGCGATTTAGAGGTTACTATTCCGTAGCATTTTTCCCCCATTTTATTTAATCCTCTTGCCATGTTACAACGGGGTAAATAATTGATTATTGCATGTGTTATCATCGCCGTCTTGTACGCCCTTCGCCGAAGGGATAATATGAAATCAATAAGAACATTAACGAGTTTGTGATCAAATTGAAAGATGGTACGAAAGTTGAGATGCAATAGAAAATTGCTGATAACCTCATCCAAAATAAGCCATAGGGAAGGATATAATCTCCATCTTGAAAGAAAAAAAGTCAAACGGTCATTATGGATATCTTTCACTGGTGAACATTGTGAAATAAGATATGGAGCAGGATATTATCAGGAGTGGTACATTTTTAATCAAGGAATATGGGTCGCAGACAAATATTGAAGCAGGTTAGGCAAAATATAGACACGGGAATAAAGGATCGGAAGGAGGACGGAGGGGTTCATTCGAATTGTTCAATTGGGGGCATGCAGGCCATTAAAAACAGTGTCAAACATTAAGTGAAGCAGGTAATCTGTAAATGAAGAGTTTGGTAGCAAAAGGGGTTAGGTCCACTTTGATGTACTACCCTGTCATGTGAACATGAATTGGGTATAGAAGAAATCAACCTGTCTTCATTATTTTTATATATATATTTTTTTAAATATCACTTTGGACCTAACCCCTTTTGCAAGAAAACTGAAATGAATCCAATCTCTTATGAATAAAAAAAAGTGATTTTTCTTTGCCACTTTTATTCACGTTTTGGTGTGAATTTGACATTTTCTTCAATATCATCAAAGCGACTAGAAATCTATAGGTTTTAAGATAAAAAACAATATATATTTTTTTAAATTAAACTAATCACTTTTGACAAATGAGCTCTTCAGAAAAGATTGGTTTCAAATGGGCTAGGTCCACTCCAATAAAATCATTTTTTTATTCCCCCATATTGCAATATTCTTATGCGAAACTAAATTGTCATGATACCCTACAATGTGAACATAAAATTGGGTATGAAAGAAATCTGTCTTCATATTTTTTTTTATTATTTTCCAAAAAATTATTTGTGGACCTAACCCCTTTTGCGACTAAAATAAAATGGACCTAACCCCCTTTGAAAAAAGGTGATCTTTCTTTGCCATTTTTGTTCATTTTTTTAAATTACAAATTCAACTTTTCTTTGGTATCACCTTAATAGAGCTACTATAGATATATACATAGAGACAAAAAGAAAAGAAAATTTGATGAAAAATGGACCTAATCCCTTCTGCATCTGAGCTATTCAAATACTGAAATGCCCAGGACCCGTGTTTATTTAGTCATTTACGTAAATGTATTTATGTGTTTGCATAAATGCATTTCTTCAATTAGATATTTTGTCAAAATGAACATTAATGGTTTCACATTTTGTTCATATATATGTTCCTTCATTTACTTGTTCATGTGCCATATTATTTACAGCCTGAAGCACTTCTTTAGCAGCACCATTAATTGCAGGACATAAATCATCCAAATACAATACACGAATATCTTTATTCTATCAGGCTAAGGTGCAACAGTTTGAAAGTATAGTGTTGTACTAATTTATACGACCACTAGAACGCCTCAAGGGACCGTTTCATAAACATTGTCCGACAAGTTGTCAGATCTAGTGGGTGTTTCATAAAGATTGTAAGTCAAGAGCGATTTTAAGAACGGCTGATGATCCTTTTTTATGCTAAATGGGATGCCCCAAAATGCTCATTCACGATGGTTTCGCGCGCGAGAAATATTTACCAGTTCTTAAAGTCACTCTTAACTTACGAACAGCTTTATAAAACGGCCCCTGACATCTTTCCTTGGTTCTGGTTGGCTGGGAAGCACTGTTTCGAACAAAACTCCGACATGTACTTTCATGGAACGCACCCATTTATAATTCATTTTTCTTTTCCCCCTTAATATTCACATCACAATATTTGGCCCCCCCCCCCCAAAAAAAAAAAAAAAATGCAGTTCCTTCAGGAAATCGTACTCTTCAATAAATATCGCCTGGCCTTTGTTATTTTTGTTATATATGAAGCGTATATATGTCAAGTTCAGTTCTCCTTAAACCTCATTTTCGTGTAAAATCGAACACCATGCATTAATTGATCATTAGACGGTATAGAGACTACTAATCCCTTTCCCATTTGAATATCAGCTAAACAGATTTAAAAAGTAAAAAAAAAAGTATACCGTTACAAACAGATATATGCTATAAGGTTAAGGGGGCAATCCATACGTAGGGCGAAATGCTGGAGTATATTTTGTTTTTTAACTGATTTTATTTCTTTGTCGGTGATTCGGGCGTGGGCTATTTTAATAGGTATGTCATTAAGTTACATCCCAATCTAATCGAATTTGAAATACTGCCCATTTCATGCCTCTTCATTGGCACAAATGTGACATTTCAGTTTTAGTAAAAGGTGAACACATTGTGTGAGCTTTTGCATTTCTTCGTGATATTTTTCCTGTCGTTGTAAATACCATGGCGGTACGGGTGAAATGGAAGGAATTTCTTTTAATCTGCCACATAATATACTATTTGACAAATAAAGATGAAAATTTTGGGCTAAACTTTCATGTTAGATTTCTTACATTGAAATGTCTAAATGCAACTAATTAAACCAAAAATGTGTAGGATATCTAGGAAATTCGGCGCATTGATGAAATTAATGAAGTAAGAAAAAGAAAAGCAAAGTCAAAAAGCGTTTAGCGTTAAATTTACGTCCTATCCTCAAACATTGACTTCGCACTCTGACACCAGACGGATGTTTATTTGAACTTTATTTAAATAGTTTTCTTGTGCTCCCCTCAAACTCAAGATAACCAGCTTAATAAATGATCCAAACTATTATGTATTTCGAAATGCGTATAATTCGATTTGGAATCGGTTGGTAACCGACTCCATAACCGATGTAGCCGATTCCAGGTCCGATCAAAGCTATCACTTATTTTGAATGGCGTATCGTCGTTCGATTGGAATCGGTTTCGTTGGTAACCGACTCCATAAGCGATTCCTGGTCCGATCGAAGCTATTTTGTATTTCGAATGGTGTATCACCGTTTTTTAAGGGATGTTTTTATTGTATTCTCTCAAATCAAAATACACATTCCATAAACAAGTTTTACAGATTATTTGAAATACGATTATAATATACGATAAATCCATATCTCATATGAATATACATCAAACTTGAAAGATACTGGAAATTAATACTGATGCGTTCAACAATTACAAAAAGATGTATTAACAGAATGTATCAAATGACAAGAGAGAAAATAAAATGATAAAAAGGTGATGTTCTACCTCCAAACACCTCCCTCTCCCCCCGTTCCCAGGTAAAGAGCACCCTCCCCTTTAATTGTAATAGTTATTCCCCGTATAATTTGAAATCGGTTTCGTTGTTGGAGGGGCCGTGGCCGAATGATCTGACACTCCCGTCTTAACACTTAAAAGTCCGGGGTTCAAACCCCGGCGACTGCACCTACAAGTGAGCAAGGCATTTAATACACGATGCTCTTTTATCCTACATCCAAAAGAATGAAAATACTATTCTTGGTCACTACGTGTGTTCTTATTCGAAAGAAAATAATGGCCAGTCAATGAACAGATTTGTATGATAGCTGCCACGCGATATAGATCTATTATTCATAAAGCTTAACCTATTTATTTTTCCACCATCATTTTTCTTGACAGTTGTTAGGCAGGATACATGAAGACTTAAGGCAGAAGACAAACCAAGCAGCTGATCTTAGAGACTCAAATTCAAGAGGGTACGAACAAGTGGATTTAAAACAACTTTCAGGTAGGTAAACTTCTGCTGATGGACCTCATGCATGTGACGTCATATTTTATAATGCCCTCCCCCAGAGGAAATAGGAATGCGCGTTAACGGGGGTTAGCTGCGCCAGCAGATCACCAACGCATGCAATGCAATGGTTTCAGCCTCTAAGATAGCGCCGAGATGACGTCAATGCATAAGGTCTATTGATGATACAGTATAAGCATTATCGACCCGAATTCGAAGAGTGATATACCATTTAAAATAACGTAATAGCTTTAATCGGTGTGGAGGCGTGGGGTCCAGTTGATAGAGCATTGTACTCATAATCGCAAGGTTGTGAGTTCGAATCCCCAATCAGCTATTGTCCCCACTTCAGTAAGAAGACCCGATTATGATATCTGTCGTCTATAAAGTCAGCCACTATGACAGATTAACCTAGACGTTAACTGTTTCGTAGGTAATTGGTTATATGTACCAGCTTGACGTTTACCAGCAAAACGCTGTCCTGCCGAGTTCCTACGGGAGTTACCGTAAACAGAAATAGTCGGTTTCTTTAGTGTGACCGCCGCATTCCCACTCTAAAAAACGAAGAGCTAAATTAGCTCTTAAAGGATAAGTCTACCCCCAACAAAAAGTTGATTAGAATAAAAGAAGAAAAATAAAATTAGCATAATACTGAAAATTTTATCAAAATCGGATGAAAAATATAAAAGTTATTTTTAAGTTTCGCTTATTTCAGAAAATAGCTATATGCACATCCCAATCGGCATGCAAATGGGGGAACTTATGACATCACCCACTCACTATTCTGTATTTTTTTACATGAAATATGAAATATTCTAATTTTCTCCTGTTTGTCCTGTGAAACCAAGTTTCGTTTTTCCCTGAACATGTGGAATTACCTTATTCAACATTTTATGGTTCAGTTAAGTTGGTCTTTCTTGTCAAATTTGTAAAAATTGAAATATAGTATAATTCAAAGGATGAAAACAAACGAAATAGTGAGTGAGGGACATCATCGATTCTCTCTTTTGCATGTGACTAAATTGTGCATGTAACTTTTTTTTTAATTAGCGAAACATCCGATTTTGATGACATTTTCAGCATTATGTTTTTCTGATATTTTCTATTGATTCAAATAAACATTTTTCTGGGGTGGACTTAACCTTTAAAGAGCATGTTAGTGAATGCACCTCGGAGTGCTAATTTGTCCAGTTCAAATTTAAACGAGAAAAATTTGCACTCCGAAGTGCAGTCACTAAACACGCTTTTTAAGAGCTAATTTAGCTCTTCTTTTTTATTTAGAGTGCATATACGGTGAAGTACATATATGTATATAGATGAATACAAAGTATAATGATGTTGATAATAGTGGTGGAGATAATGACAATAATAATAAATAAAATTATTGTAATAATAATAATGAAATTAATAATGATAATAATAAAAAGAACAAGTTTGAAATATCGTCAAACATACTTGGACCCAAGAGCATTTGTCTTTTTCACATCATTGATTGTGTATCCCATCTTTCTGTTCCACACAGATAACGGTGCCGGATTACAAGTACACGGAGTGCGGCAAACGAGAGGGAAATGTATGGGCAGGTTTGGGCCTTACATGCTTAACTGCAAAAGAAGTGGGCCAACGATTTAACAAAAATATTTATTTGGTAATCACCATTAAAATATCTATTGAAAAAGAAAGTTTAAAAAATCATAAGAAAAACAAATATTTTTTTCCCTTTAGTTATGTTCATTTTTTCATCCATTTGTATTATTGACTATATTTCTCAATTGGCGTATTCATCAACTTGTATAAAAAGCAGATTTCTAATATTTTGTCATTTACTTTCAATTCAAGCAATGAATAGCTTATTAGGATTGTATTAGATTGGTAGTGGGATTATTAATTTGAACGATGGCGGGATGAAGGGGGGAGGCCTGGGATTTTCCGTGGTTTTGTTCTTTCAGTCCAGTCATATCCCGCCTAACTCACGAAAGCTGGCCCACGCCACTTTTGCAGGACATTAATAGCAATGTTTTATTGTTTGTTTTATTTTTCACCATGCATAACAAAAAAAATTATTGAATATAATGTTACGTTGCTAATAATTATACATAGTGGGAACTAAGCATAATTGAATGTGTCTAAAATGCAGAGTCCATTAAATAACATCTTAGGTATAAGTAAATTGTTTAACCAAAACATGGATCGAAAATAAGCAATCATAAAAACAGAACCAAAAATGAATTTAAACGAAAATAAGATCATGCCTCTATTCCATGTTAAGATATAGACATTAGTTGCATCTTAAATAAAATAGAAAACATCATCACGCACCTCAATTATGAAGAGTACTTTAGAGAAATGTAATTCACGGCATTTGGAGACAAATCCTTCATATACTTTTTGAATGGTAAAATGAATTAATAAATCGTATATTCAAAGGTAGTGAATTTCAAATTTAGGTCCTTTACATTTTATTGATTTGAGGGCTATGCCACTTCTCCGAGTGAATAAATGAAAATAAAAGTAATGTCTGGTTGGATATCTATAAATGTCTACATTCAAAGTAAAGCAACCACAAAATGATAAAGGTAACTGGTTTTTGGTTAAGCGATACATAAAAACTGTAATTGGGATTTCGTGAATATCAGTAATTTTTTAAGTGTTTTAAGTTTACAAAATACATGATCAGTTTGGTCAAATGTCCAGTTTATTAAGGGAAACTACTGTTTTATTAAACGTAAACAGGTCATGGTATATACGTGTGCTATTAAACATTATAATAAGGAGATATCAAATTTAGTTTACCGACAACTGTTCATAATTCATTTGATGGTGAAATAAATATTGTAGTTTTTATATTATAGTTTTAGTGTAAATTGTACGTCGAATGGTTATGATTTGATATTTTTTCTTTACCCAGAATTAAAGTCGAGTTCGAGAAAATGAGCATAATGTAATTTGTTAGCAAAGTATGATATGATATATGCAGTACTTACGGATAATCATGATGATTTCGTTTTTATTCCGCTTCCCTCCTTGAACACCCACCCCACCCCCTTATTCTGTCTCCGTATTCGACCCGATCTAATTACACCCGATCCACCATTGCGTTTTAATAGATGCGGGGTGTTTTTTATAATGGAAAATTAAATCACGTATTTTAGTATTCTAAGTTCAGTTTAGACACGAACATTTTTTATCTCTTTTCAATTTGATTTCATTTTGATTTCTCCGCCAAATGACGTTTGTTAGATTGATAAAAAAATAGTTTTAGGTATATCTGTGTATTTGTACATGGTATACGATTTGCTTAAGTTCTGTAAAGATAAACGTATTTCATTTTACTCGCACACCAACAACATGTAAAGAAAGAGTCATCCTCTTCTATACATCTTTGAAATCTGGGAGGAATTGTTTATTATTGATTGCATTATGCAGATGTTATATACATATAGATTGTGTTAAATTCATTTTAAAGCTAGTGTGAGCTTGAAATACTCAACGCCCTCTGTCGTTTCTGTAAGCAAGCTGTCTGTAGACGTTAGATCGTGCGGACAAGTGATCTATGCCAGCGTCAGTTCAGCCAGGCGCTTCTTGTCAAACTTATACTCCATATTCCACTTGCTTGCCGTATTCATCATTCATTCTTTTTTTTCACAGTATGATCAACCACAAAATAGGTCGTGCCCAAGTATTGTGAATATTTCCGATTTTCCCCGACTTAGGCTTCGGGGAAGTCGTCATCTTGCACCCCTTTTAAAGCATTGTAGTTGCACACAAACACACACACACTAAAACACAATTTCGCATCGTTCGAAATACATTTTGTCTTTTATTGTAAGATTCAAGACGATTTATATGATCATTTTGATTGCATACTATTCACATCATATTACGATATATTTTTGTCTAATCTAATCTTTTTTTTCTAATTTTCAACTAAATATCGTTAAAAACGTCACGAGGTCCACATATAGTACTCTTATTGATATGTAAATGTAAAAAAATGTTTTAGCGTAGTATTACAGCGTTTTGCATTTGGTATGGAATGATAATCCAAACCCAGTTAATCGGTGGCGGCACCGGGATGGTATAGGGGCATAGGTGAGGGGTCCCCCCTCCCCGGTTAATTCCTAATCTGTCTGACCTTCACAGTAAAAGAATAAAAATAGCACGTTTATTAAAGCCTCTTACTCTAAAGTTGTTTAAACCTTTTTGTAACTGTTTAAACTGTTAAAAAGCTTGATTCTAAAAGTTTAAACAATAGTTGTAAGAGTGATGGGTTTAAACAACGTGCTTAAAATTTTAAACAACGTTTTTCAGTGTATACACCCCCTGGGGCCGGATTATTCTACTCAGAAACAGCGCGTTGCGTCAAATCGTTTACACGCCCCTCTAATCTGTCTCCAGACATATTTCAGCGCAATTGACGTCATCATAACTTTTCTCTATATGCCCCCCCCCCCCTCCCATACGCAATTTGAACATCCTGATGCCGCCTCTAGGTTTGAGCATTCTGACATTATATATCTGTATAAAAATATATATTAAAGATGGAAATCATTCTTAAAATACAAGTGTTTTATTTTGAGTATTGTTATTGCTTAAAGTGTCATTTAGGTGATGGGTACATTATCATTGTTATTATTATTATTACCATTACACATGTTGCAAGAATTTCATTTCTTCGATTGCAAAATCCTGCATATTTTCACGACGTTCTTACGACGTTCATAAGGCCGCTTTACGAAGAGAAAGTTTCGTACGACGTTCAGAAAAAAAATCTTGGACACGATCATCGACCAACGAACACTGTACGAACGATTTCATTCCATTCATTGCTGTAATGATATGGTCACAAACCATTCAAATACTTTTACTAACAAAATACGAAAGATTTTGTAAGTATGTGTAAGCACATTACATGTCATGCTGCTGTCAGGGCTCTTGTTCTTTCCAGACTGGACTACTGCAATAGTCTCTTCAGCGTTCTTAGCCAGAAGGACTTAGACCGACTTCAGAGACTACAGAACTCTGCCGCTAGGCTTGTCTTCTCTGCTCCCCTTCGGACTCGTACAGAACCTCTCCGACTGGAACTCCATTGGTTGCCTGTGAGACAGAGGATAGCCTTCAAAATTTTGCTGCTAGTCTTCAAGTCGCTCAACCACAGAAGCCCGGAGTACATCGATAACATTCTCATTCGTCGTTCTCAAGTCCGTACTACTCGATCATCTTCGTCAATCTGGCTCACTCAACGCCTTTCCAAGAAACGTGCGGGTGAAACGTCCTTTCCTGTGATTGCTGCAAAACTATGGAATCATCTACCAGCTGCAGTGAAGATGGCCTCCTCTGTTGAACAATTCAAGAAGGCCATTAAATCCCATCTATTCTGCTAAGTGGACAATTAATTGCAAGGACTAAACTGATCATTCCGAGGTGTAGAACAGTTGTTTTAGTGGCCAAAACAAATATGGAGTAGTGTGTGTGCAGCGCTTTGTAACCGAAAGGAAAAGGCGCTATATCAAATGACTTTTGGATTGGATTGGATTGGATATAGCAATTAACGGTATTGAATCGTTCGTATGGTGTTCGTAAAGGCAGCTCTGACCATGGCATAACTTGCCATGCTTCCGGTCTACAAACGGTCTAGGGAACGCTGAGTTCGTATGGCATTCTTCAACAGATCTTACGAAGTGGTATAAAATCGTTCATACGGCGTTCGTAGCAGTTCTTGTTGGTATTTGTGGCCCAACTATGAAGTGCAAAGCTAGGGTTACACGTAAGCACGTATTCGGGTGGTTTCGGGAGTATACTATTCTCCGCGAATGCGAGAAAATTCGGGAGGGATTCGGGAACATTTAAATCCACTAAAACCATCCGAATCAGTCCGTAGCCGGGCAGAATCGGTCCGAATTTATTCGGGAGAATTCGGTTTTGGTGTAACCCTAGCTTAAATTAAAGTCGAGCGTACATGACAAAGGAGCTACAGGGAGTTTTTGCAACCACTATGCAGACGTTTTCTGGATCGTTGAGAATCTATTGTCAAAAACCTTTCTTGACAAAGCAACCTTTGTTGAAAATCGGTGAATCAGATCAGCTGTGTCGTCCAGGGGCCCGTTGCAGAAAGAGTTGCAATCAATCGCATCTCCAAATATAATTCGCAGCTTGATTTTCAACCAATCAACAGCGCGCATTTGGGACTTGCGATTGATTTTTTTTTTACTTGCGTTTAGACGCAATTCTTTCTGCAACGGGCCCCTGGACTATATAGACAAACGGCCTATTTCTTCGTCTGATCCGAATCGTTGGACAATCTGCTGGCAAAAAAAACTCAGCTTTCCATTGTGATTTTACCTGCATTTTCAAAGGAAGTGGTGCATGGTACAAGCTTCTGCGTAGTGATTGCGAACATACGCTATTTTCAGCAATCCGGCGATGCCTTATATACCTTGCGCAACTTACGCTTAAATCTTTGTGAAACATCCCTGGGGGGTGTTTCATGAAAGGACTTGTCGGACGTTTTATCCGACAAGTCCCATTTTATCCGACATAGTAACAGTACCATTCAGCCAATCAACGTCAGAGAAAGATGTCAGATCTGACAACTTGTCGGATGAAAATGTTGATGAAACACTCCCCTGATGTTCAAGCAGACTGAGGTCCTGGACATTGCTGTCAGTGAATAAAGAAGCAAGCATACCTGTCATTCACTTAAACGACGGATTTATTTGGTTAAAGGAAACCAAAACCAAAGAAGAGGAGTAATCTTATTGGAAAAAGTAAAATAAGAGGAACAATTTAAAACAAGTTTCATCAAAATCGGTTATGAAATAAGCAAGTTATGGAAGTTTGGAAACTCTTGTTTTACTTTCTATGGGCATCATCCTCAAATTGGCAAACGTGCTTCAAAATGCCTCCTTCCGAGCACAGCATATGTCATGGGAAAATATAATCCAAACCATATATGTCAAGGTCAGGAGGAGATAATGTGAAATAAGTAAAATAAAGGGGAAAATCTGAAAATATGTGTACAAAACAAATGGAGAGTTGTCCACAAAATCAGCCATTTTGAAGCAAGTTTGCCAATTTGAGGATCCACATAGCAAGTACAACAAGACTTTTTAATCGTCCATAACTTGCTTATTTCATAACCGATTTTGATGAAACTTGTTTTAAATTGTTCCTCTCATTTTACTCCTTCCAATAAGATTGCTTCTTTTCTTGGGTTTTGGTTTCCTTTAAATTCGAAAAGATAAAGCTCTGATACATATATTTTCAGTGCTTTTCAAATTAACTGGTGTCAGCAAACTGTACCCCCCCCCCAGCTGCAGACAGACTAACTCTAATTTACTAAGTATCGGAATTTCTGGTTTCCCGATACTATAACATGAAATACATTGTAGGCCTATATCTTCATTTAGTATTATACAGTGCGTCCCACAAATAAAGAAACCCACTTTTAGAGATATATTTCACAATCATTAACTAAGCTTTCACTATAAATTTCATACTCATGGTAAGAGTGGAGTCTCATCTTTAATGGACAAAGGTCCACCCCAACAAAAACTTGATTTGAATAAGAAGAGAAAAAATCAACAAGCATAACACTGAAAATTTCATCAAAATCGGATGTAAAATAAGAAAAGTTATGACATTTCAAAGTTTCGCTTCATTTCACAAAAACAGTTATATGAACGAGCCAGCTACATCCAAATGAGAGAGTCGATGATGTCATTCACTCACTATTTCTTTTGTTTTTTATTGTTTGAAATATGAAATATTTTGATTTTCTCGTCATTGTCATGTGAAATTAAGTTTCATTCCTCCCTAAACGCGTGGAATTCCATTATTCTAACATTTTGTGCTTTAGACAAGGAGGCCCTAATCGTCAAATTCGTAAAAATTGAAATATTGTATAATTCAAACAATAAAAACAAAAGAAATAGTGAGTGACATCATCAACTTTCTCATTTGGATGTAACTGACTCGTTCATATAACTATTTTGTTAAAAATAAGTGAAACTTTGAAATGTCATAACTTTCTTATTTTACATGCGATTTTGATGAAATCTTCAGCATTGTGCTTGTCTGAATTTTCTCTATTGATTCAAATCAACATTTTTCTGAGGTGGAATTGACCTTTAATTTGATAACAAAAGCTTAGGAAATCGTCCACGCATGGCAGTTAAAAAGCAATACGATAAAATATTGAAGCATATCAGATACCATTTAACGCAGAAACCCACGTGTGACTCTGAATCCACTCTAATGTCAGGGATCAGTGAGAGAAATACAAAGAATGGGTCAATCGTCGAATAAGCATAGCTCCATGGTTTCACCATGGACCTATAAGAAATGGACGATTAACGCGAGCATTCTTTTGAATAGTCGCCGTATGCTGATTATGTGCACATTAATGAGAACATACAGGTGTTTTGACAATAGCGGCTACCGAGGCGAATCTGATCCTTACAAAGGAATCTTTTTCCTCTTCTTTGCGCTTGTTGGCTGATGTCCTGTAACAGATTATACCTTTCAAGTAAGATGGCTCAGTTTTGGAACAGCAAATTGAGAATCAGACGATTTTTGTGATATCAAATATGTTATTATCGATTTGCACACTTCTGCACACTCATAATGACCTTACTAACAATGAGAGGGAGACGACCCCTACAACATGTACAAGAAACCCACAATGTTTCTCTGGAATGTCATAAGGAAATCTTTAAAATATGATTATAAATTACAATCAATCAATTTCATTTCAGCCTCTTTCTCGAAATATTCATACATTTTCCCAAATAAGACCATGGAACTAAGATATTTATTTGTAAGCCAGAACTGCACATTAATTTAAGAGAATTTAGGTAATTTATTACCTTCTGCGCAAACTATTTGTCTAATGTTAAATGTCTAATCACCGAAAGCTTATGTAGCTCATGGTTTAATTGACGGCGACCATGATGGTATCACAGAAGATAAAATATGAAGAGAATGTTATTCACATGACAATAGCAGTCATATGTTAGTGAATTCATTAACTAACCGATGAATGTCCAGCTTTCATAGGTCCATGGTTTCACAAACCAATCTTGTCCGAGTTTTCCGCTCAAAATGATTTCAAACTTGTTTTGCACGTGAATCCGTGAACTGTTCATCTCATAATTAGGTATCAAAATAAAGCGGAATGTGACTGAAGGGGGGGTTGTAAGAAAATATTTGCAATAAATTGCAAATTTCTGTTGAAATTTCACACGTGATTGAACATTTTTAACTCGAGCAAATCAATTTATTGTTATTGATACCAGACGCTGACCAGCTATTTAATTGCAAGTGACCAATGCGGCAATATGCATCTAGAAGGCCTACTGCACGCAACCAAACATTCAAGTGCGACCATCATGCATGCGATGTTGCAAAATGCTGCTCAAAATTGTTTCAAACTTGTTGTGCACATGAATCCGTGAACTGTTCATCTCATAATCAGGTATCAAAATAAAGCGGAGTGATTTAATTATTTGATGACGTAAATGAGATATAATGATTTATTTGGCTTAGAAGAAAAGCAACATGGTAATCTCGGTATGTGGAACGCACTGTATAAGTCAAATACAATACATGGCATTTGGGTACGAGATGATTGCAATAAGAATAAAAAATACTTTATATGAAACGTCTAAAATTTGCTAACCCGATTAAATCCATTATCAACATTTGGATAGAAAAGTAACTATTTACATGGAGTAATTAGAAATTGGGATGTATTGGTAAATCATCAATAATTCGATAAAAGGCCTTGATGTGAAGGTTACGCAAGATGGCTATGAAGAAGATTTCCTTCAAACATAAAAAGGTCAAGTTTGCAACAACAACAAAAAAGAAAGAATTCAGTAGTTAATTTGTACTCTGTCGAGAATTGTTGGTCAGGCAACGCATATGTTATGCTGGTAAAATCATATAGGTAATATCCACGCAGTGTAATATTTTTGTTAATGCACAGGACTTGACAGAATAGAAGGTAAAACTGGAATCAGTTCTCGCCTAAATCCACATTGATCCCACTAAATATCACAACTGCATAACGGGCGTTCAATACCCATTCCATCCCGTGCGACCATAGATAACAAGCATCCTCATTTACATATCGAATCAATTCTTCTTTTTATAGGGTGAAATCTGTGAGGGTCTATATCATGTCCCCGTTTCTCGGTGTCTACAAACCCTTTCCCATTTAGCGAGAGACTTTGGCCGACAAACCGTATCATTTTGGCCGGCGAAAAGCTATTTATAAGCGAGTTTTTGCAACTTCTAGGCAGACGCTTTCTGGAACGTAGGGAATCTATTGAAAATGCCCGTCCAATCACAATGAACAGATTAGAGGTCATTGTCGACATTTGGTGAACCGGAACAGCAAATCGTCCTAAGATTCGGAGCTGACGAAGAAATGCACATATGTCGTTTGTCCATAGTCCAAGACGACACTGATGTTTTGATTCACCGAGTTTCGACAAAGGCTGCTTTGTGGCAAAAGGCTTTTCGCAAAAGATTCACAAGGTTCCACAAAACGTCTGCCAAGTATTGGCGAGAACTCCCTATTGTCGCCAAAGAACCGGTCGCCAGACAAAGCAACTGTGGAGACCGCGCATGCAAACAGAGATGACGTAACCCTTCTATATCCGAACTTCCCCACCCTGTAACATTTGCATCGATACGCTTCTAGTGCAACTTATGCATGATAATAGGCATGGCCAAGATAGGTCAATATTAACATAAAACATATTACTGTGGCATATGTTAAACTATAAGTTTGAATTATGTGCAAAAATAAATGCTTTAATTTTGTAGGCATTTACATGTAAGTTCAAATTGTATCATGGAAATGGCATAGCGTGTTACATTAGGTAATTTTTTTCGGAGACCCTTTAATTTAGGTTACTTTAAGTTAGAAATTAATGGCTATATTCATCCTAGATTTTAAATGTTATATGGCAGTTAAGATAAGGTAAACGATTTCACACTTTCAAGTAGTTTTGAAGTTTTTCCCAATACCAAGCAAAATTCTCCTTCATATTTCATTTAACCACCAAGTGAGGACCAGAATTGTGATGCTATATCAAAAGGAATTGGCTTGGCCTTTACATTGATTGAAATAGTCCTCGTGGCACCGTATCTATAAAATAATTTCTCTTAAGAGAATACAGGACAATGAAGAATAAAAAAAAACCGGTTGAAGGTCACACACATCCCTTTCACACGGTAAAAAAAAATCGAAATTTGAATGATGATTCCAGTGAAAAATTAGGCTAATGGCGATTTTTTTTTAGCACGTGTGAAACCAAACTAGAATCACGAACGCTAATCACAATCATGAATTCAAATTCTACTCCGGAGGTGAATCACAGGTAAGGTTCAATCAAATTACGGTACGAATTTTCTGTGTGAAAGGTTCGATGATTCTAAAAACGAGTTGCAAGCATCATTACAATGATGATTCAAGATTCACGTGTGAAAAGGCCCACAGTTTGCTAAAAAATAAAAACCCACGTAACAATAGAGTAAACTCTAAAGATTGCTCAGCGGTTGATCTTTGCTGAAGTCAGGTAAAGGGTATCTAAATATAGCTTAGTCCTACTTCATACTGAAGTAAAACATGCAGAAGTAATCAGTAGCGCTTCTGTGATGCTTATATCTAATTATTGCGTCACTATTAGTAAAGGAATATTGTGCTAAAGGGTTATTGGGCTACTTAAAAAACAGTCCCTGCTGGAAAAAAAACACATTGGCATACAGTGTGATAACAGTGTGTTCATATAGTACATGAATTAAAATATTATTCACAGTTAAGATGCTACAATTCAACGGTGTGGAGGTATTTCCACGTAGTATGTTGACACCTCGACATTGTGACTGCTCACTGCGTGTTCATATGGTCGACTGTCATGACTGTGTAAGATCATGTGATTCACACTGTTGAAATGAAAACTGTGTAGGTGATGTCACGCTGTGTTCCACACTGTGAACACACTGTGGCACAATGCCCTGGGAACGATTTTTGACAGGGGGTGCTGGTGTAAATTAAAAAAAAAAGAGAGAAAAATGTTTTCACTACAAAATGGAGATGCAATTGGCCCCCAGAAATTGGAAAAGGAAAAAAAAGGGGGGGGGGGTCACTACAAACTGGAGGTTATTTTGGTTACGGCTACATTACACATCTTCAAGAATAACTGGCGGTGCTGCCTATAGAGAATAAAACACGCAGCACACCACGGGATTTTTATTTTTTTATTTATTCATTATTATTATTTTTTTTTTGGGGGGGGGTGCTTCCCAGGACCATATTAATTGTGACACACACTGTTGGAAAATATGTTGTTCCTCGTTGGGATGGAAGCACTCTTGTGTGCGTGGGGGGGGGGGTATGAGGCGAAAACAAGATAGAAATGAAAACCACATGTGACTATGCAATGTCCGTAATGAGACGAACCCTTGTACAGTCCCTTATTAATTTTCCTTGACACCACCATGTATCTGCTTTATGAATGAAATTTAGCGCTTATTTAATATGAATTGTGATTACACGTATTTTGTCATACATTGGTGATAGTGGTATGATTATTGAATCTATTTATGTTACATTACCGGGGGGTGTTTCACAAAGATTTAAATATGACTGAGAGGGTGTTGTGAGAAAATATTTGCAATCAATTGCAAATTTCTGCTAAAATTTTACACGTGATTGAACATTTAAAATTAGAGCAAATCAATTTATTGTTATTGATACCAGAAGCTGACCAGCTACTTAATTGCAAGTGACCAATGCGGTGATGCATCTTGTTTTGCACGCAACCAAACATTCAAGTGCGACCATCATGTGATATTGCAAGAAACTTGGCTTGCAATTAACTCTTTGTGGAAAAACACCTCCAGTAGTGTAACAAGAATAGATAAGTTTAATTTACAACTGAATATATTTTGTGTACACTGTCCATGTCAATTACTCGTTCGGTTGTTGTAGTTGAGAAAATACCGAGGAGATCATTTTGGTGTGAAAACGACCCACAACGAACAACAACATTTTAATTGTTGATTCGGAACGTCTGAAAATCAGGCATATTTTGTTCTGTGTCTGCATGTAGAGCAAGGGCAAACTCATCTGATTTATAATGTCACTTATCACACCAGTTTAAAGAAGGTACAATTAGCATATATAACCATGCGTTCTTCTAAAGTGACGTTTTTACTTAGTAGCGATAGTATTTTCATCCATCCAAAATGTCACTTCACTTGCAAGGACAAGATAGATTTTTAAACACAAATCTATTTTTGTGCCCGTTTTGCATGCTTCATAATTTTAAAACCAACTTCTCAATTAATGACAAGTTCAATTTCCGCCATGACAATCATTTATTTTTATCGACTGAACAGTAGGTTAGTGTCCAGTTAACACACACTATGTTATGTTACGAATACCCATTTGGATCAATTCGTGGCTTGCATCTTTTATTAATAAACAAACATAAATGTTTACGCTTGACAAGACATCAATACCCGAGCACTATCACGCTGAGATATTTGCCAAGATTATGTCAATTTACCTTTAATTTGTGGAAAAGGTAAGAATCTCCAAATCTTGCCATTGCAAGTCTAATAAGGTCGGATCACTAAAATCAGGGCCACAATAAAATACGCTTGCTAATAAAGCAAAATCGATGAATGTAGAACTGATTCATTTCGATTCCCATTGTATGATACAGCATTTTAGCTTTGGCATTTTGTAATGTCTTGACATTTATTGTGTATAAATATGGATACTCTTCGATGACAAAGATTTCAATAGCCGTTTGCTGCCGGAAGGCGGTTATGAAAATACATCGCTTTAGATTTCTATAGTAAGGATCAACCGACATGCCTTTAAGTTAGAAGTTATATTAACCATATCATCTGTCATCATGATTTCTGTGATGTATGGAATTGAAGACTAACCACGCAAGCTTGATGTGCAGCGTTGTAAGCATGCGCGAAAGAGAGCAAGATGGCGTAACAGTAAATGACAGACACTACTCTACTTCGCTGTGCTATTATCTCATTATTATGTATCCCTTTAAGAACCACAACACAAGAACATAACAATTTGGCGACGAGGATGCAGGGATAAAGATGAGATTATACATTGGACTTGTTTTCCAGTAAGTGACATGCATTCCGAATTTCCGTATAAGTTTTGGAAATTGGCCGCGGATATTGTCGCGGACATTGTCATTGATGATACACTGCAGTGCAAGCCAGCATAGTGTGATCGCCGATCGGACAATCGCAGCCGAGCCGTAATTTTGATGACGAATGTAAGTGGCTTAATTGTTGAAATGGACGTTTTGCAGAAGCCTCACACCGCTCATGCCAGCCTATGTTGAGACCGAGTTATGTAGTGTCTGCAGCCCTTAGCCATACCATATAGGCATAACTGTTGTAAATCATGCCTAGCCCAGACTAGATTACATTTTGACTGTTGTCTTGTAGACATAGCAAATTGGAGCCAACTTCAAGCCCGAAGTCTAAAGCAGCCCAGCCCATGCAGCAGCAAGCAACAGAGCCCAAGCCGAGACCTCTTTTGTCAGGTTCAGCCCAGACGGTGTTGCAGTCAAGTCCAGCCAAGCAAGTTTTGAGTCTGCAAGCAAGGACAAAGTTGTCGTGCCAAGAACTGTCTTAAGACTTGATAAAATATTTCAAGCCAAGCTGCATATATTTGAATGAAACAGAAACAAAACATCAAAGACTTTAAGACTTTTTGATGGACTTATTATGAATAATAAACACAGCATTTATTTATTGTTAACTGAAGCTTAATCTAAGACTAAAGGTAAGACTAAGTCTAAGACAAATTGGTCCAGGTCCAAAAATACATTATGGTTGTAATTGCAACGTTGTGGACTAACGAAGTAAAGAATTAGTCGAAACATAGATCTGGTCTAATGTAACAAAGTACCGTACATGCCCTGGTGAGTTGTTACACTGGTTTTAGTATTTAGATTTATGTCATTAAAATAGCAATTATAGATCTAGGTCTAGAATCAACAGGACCAAGCCCAAGACTGAATTGAGTTGAGGTCTGATGTTTATACAGTAAATAACTATAAACTAAGCTAAGTTTATGCCGTAGTCGTATAGCAAGTCAGTCCAATCAGCTGGTCTAAGACTATGCAAGTAAGACCAGGCCTATGAAATTTAGGACCAACAACAAGGTCCAGGTATTTGTTATTCCATTGAATAACTGCAGCCCCACCACACAAGAGGGTAGTCCCACATATTCCAGTTGTGTGTAGTGATATAGTATGGTCAATTGTTGACTATAGCTCAATTGTTTCAGGTATACATTAATAATGCTTTGTTTGCATTAAGTACTAAGAAAATAAGCTTTGCTTACGTACACGCAATTGCAAGATCAAAATCGTATTTATGATCAATAAGTCTAGATACTTGGTAATACAGCTACCTATTGTCTAGTTACAATCAAGTTAACAGCTGGATTTTGTACAATACATGAGACAAAATTATGGCAAGCCAACATATAGGTAGTGTGCCCAAACTGAGTGATGGGTACAATTTTGACGAATGGCTTGAACTCCTAGAAGCATGGTTTGATGCTAACAATGTACAGGAAGATGGGAAAAGAAGGGCAATATTTCTGACAAATCTTGGTAGCAAGAGCTATCACATTCTCAGAGCTCTCTTGCAGCCTAGTAAACCAATAGATCAAACATACACAGTATGCAAAAACACGCTTCAGTCACACTTCGTACCAAAGCCTACCGAAATTGTTCAGCGCTATAGGTTTTACACTTGTGTGCAAAGGCAAGATGAGTCCATACCGCAATTTGTTGCAAGTTTGCGCCAGTTAAGCGAAGGCTGTAATTTCAAAGAATTAGATAACATGATTAGAGACCGCTTAGTAGTGGGTTGCCGGGATATCGCAATTCAACGCAAGCTGTTAAGTGAGTCATCCCTAACCTTACAACATGCACTTCAGACCGCAACAGCTATGGAGGTAGCCGACAGAGATGTCGAAAAGCTCAAGGTATTGAGTAAAGGGACCGAGTCACCTACAGTTCAGAAGATGCAGGGCAGAAGCCAGCGTAAACCATTTGTGTCCTCATCGCATAAAAATACACATCAAAGACAGAAGCAGGAAGTGCAGGAAAAGCCTCAAAAGCCAAGTCAAAAGAAACAGGAAAAACCTGCCTCAAGATGTTGGAGATGTGGTTCAGGTGATCATGTCCAGTCAGCATGTAGATTTAAGGATGAGAAATGCTATCAGTGTTCTCAAGTGGGTCACACCCGCAGCCAGTGTGAGAAGATCAAGCAATACAGATCTAGAAAGAAATCTTCAAACCACTTGGATGGTGAGGAAGGTGCAGAACTGACAGAAAACATGCCCAGTGTAGAACTCAGACACCTTAGGGGTGGAATGGTAAATAAGATGGCAAAGTACAGTGAACCGTTCCAGACTAGCCTAAGCCTAAATGGGATCCAAGTTAACTTAGAAATAGACACAGGAAGCCCCTGGACGATGATGTCGCAGCAGGATTTCCATAAACTGGGACATCGAGCTGATGTGAAGCAGACAAATGTTTCGTTGAAAACATACACAGAGTCATCAGTACCAATCATTGGTGAGGCAATGGTAGAAGTCAAGTTTGATGCCAGCCAACCACCAAAGAAGTTGACACTTCTTGTAGTTGAGAAAGGTGTTGCGTTACTGGGCCGAGACTGGATGCAAGCCGCACCAGGAGGAATTTACAAATTCCTACAGGATCGCCTCAACCTTCAAACAAATGTTTCCAACAATCCAGAAACCGTGCATAAGATACAAACTACCTTACAAGACATTTTAGTGAAGCACAAGCAAGTGTTTGACTGTTCAAAAGTTGGTAAACTTGAAGGCTACCAGGCAAAGGTGCATCCACAAGACGATGGAGATAAAGCCAGGTTCTACAAAGCTGCACCAGTCCCATATGCAATGCGCCAGAAAATTGACGAAGCCATTGATGAGCTACAGGACCAAGGTGTGATTGAGCCGGTGAAGTTTGCTGATTACGCATGTCCCATTGTAGTGGTGAAGAAACCAAATGGTAAAGTCCGCATCTGTGGCAACTATAAGTTGACAGCAAATAAAGTTCTAAGGGTGGAACGGTACCCAATTCCTTCGCTCCAGGATATGCTCCAGGACTTAGGTGGAGGTAAACAGTTCAGCAAGCTTGACCTTTCACATGCATACCACCAGATAGAACTTGATGAACAAGCAAGGAAGTACACCACAGTAAATACACACAGAGGACTGTTTCAGTACACTAGGTTACCCTTTGGTATAGCCACAGCCCCTGCGCTATTCCAAAGAGCAATGGAGTCACTCTTAGCTGACATACCAATGTGTCGCCCATACCTAGATGATATTATAGTTAGCGGGAAGACAGATGAAGAGCACATCGCCAACTTGCAAGCTGTACTACATTGCCTAGAGAGTAATGGACTTCGACTGAAAAGGGAAAAGTGTGAGTTCATGATGGACTCGGTGGAGTTCCTTGGCCACAAGCTGGATCAGCATGGAGTTAGCCCACTCCCAGACAAGATAGAAGCCATAAAGAAGACTCCAAGACCACAGAACCAGAGTCAACTACAGGCATACCTAGGACTTCTGGGATACTATCGGAAGTTTATACCGAATTTGACCAAAGAGATAGCCCCACTAATAACACTGTTGAAGGCAGAGTATGCTTCAGTGCCAAAGAAGCGAGGCGACCGGAACAAAGCAGATCCAAACCTGAAGTGGGGAGGAGACCAAGAAAGAGCCTTCTAGAAATCAAAGGAACTGGTTCAGAGTGACACAGTGTTGACACACTACGACCCCAGTAAGCCTTTGTTGTTGCAATGTGATGCAAGCCCCTATGGTCTAGGTGTAGTCCTCAGCCATGTAGGAACAGACGGTCTAGAGCAGCCCATTTCATTTGCATCGCGCACGCTCACCAGAAGTGAAGCAAATTACGCCCAATATGAAAAGGAAGGACTCTCTGTGATTTTTGGTGTAAAGAAATTTCACAAGTACCTGTACGGAAGACGATTTACAATCGTCACAGACCACAAGCCGCTGTTAGGAATTTTCGGTGACACCAAACCTGCAAGCCCCATGGCCTCAGCACGGTTAGCCAGGTGGCACATGATCCTCTCAGCCTACGACTATGACATCATACACAAGGAAGGCAAACAGCACCAGAATGCAGATGCCCTTTCACGCCTACCCTTGGCAGATGATCAAACAGTATGGTCGCACCAGAGTCTTGCAGAGCTGGATGAGGAGCCTCCAGTTCAAATCAACATGCTGGATATTGACACAAGGCCAGTAGAAGCCGATGAAGTCAGAAGAATCACCAAAAGGGATCCTGTTCTTGCAAGAGTGACAGCCTATGTGATGAATGGATGGCCAAACCCCAAGAACGTTCCACCAGAGCTCAAAGTCTTTGCGCAGAAGAAGGACGAACTCTCGATTGAGGACGACATCATATTATGGGGACATAGAGTGGTCATTCCAGACAACAAGCAGATGAGACAAAGGATCCTTGATGAACTCCATGGGACTCATCCAGGCATAGTCAAGATGAAAGCACTAGCACGATCCTTTGTATGGTGGCCAGGCATTGACAAAAGTTTGGAAGAGAAGGTGAAGACCTGTACAACTTGTCAGGAGCACCAGCGAAGCCCACCACCTGCCCCTATCCACCCATGGGAGTTCCCAGAACGACCCTGGAGTAGGATCCACATCGATTACGCCTACATCGATAACCAGAACGTGCTGATTGTTGTTGACGCCTACACCAAGTGGATTGAAGCTATTAGAGTAGCACACGCCACTGCAGCAGCTACAGTCACTGCCATGCGACGCCTATTTGCAACGTATGGTATTCCAGAAACAGTCGTAAGTGACAACGGCACCCAGTTTGTCTCTGAAGACTTTTCGAACTTCCTGTTCAACAACAATGTAGAACATGTTCAGACAGCCCCGAAACACCCTTCCAGCAATGGCCTTGCGGAAAGGGCTGTGCAAACCTTGAAAAGTGGAGTGAAGAAAACCAGTGGAACATCATTGGAGATGCGCATCCAAGTATTCCTGATGACCTATCGGATAACTCCGCAAGGAACTACCATGAAAACACCAAGTGAACTAATGTTCAAAAGAAGAATCAGAAGTAGAATGGATCAGGTTCGTCCAAACCTGCACAAGTCGGTTCAGAAGCAGCAATCTGCAATGAAACAGGCGGCAGACAAGCGCTCAAAGATGAGACAGTTCAAGATGAATGATACTGTCCTGGTGAAGAACTTTGCAGCTGGACCAACTTGGCTCAGAGGAATAGTAATCGAAACACTCAATGAAGTCATGTACGTGATAGAGTTACAGGATGGTAGAGAGGTACGCCGCCATGTGGATCACATTAGACTTTACACTCTATCGCATGAAAATGATCATGACAAGGAAGAAATGCCTGATCAGTACACCAATCTGCAACCAGAGATTCTGATTCGACAGTCACAGTATCCAAACCAGACGACAGAGAATCCCAATATGGCACCTAGTACTAGCGAATCCTTAATTTCAAACACTGAACAGAGTAACGCTGATGCTACAGCCATGCCACAGCAGGTCCAAACAGAGTCTCTAAGTGATTCTGATGGAGCTGTCATGCCAAATTTTCAGGACATGTCAGAAAGACGAATGTCCACCCGGAAATCAAAGACACCCTCAAAGTTGAGAGATTTCATTGTATATCATTAAATCTATACACGTTAGCAGCTAAAAAAATAAATAATAAATAAAAAAAAAAAAAATAATAAAAAAAAAAAAGGAAGAATTGAAAAAAAGTTGTTAACTTGATTGTAAATAGTTGTTGGGTATACAGCAAAGAGAAACAATTATAGCCAAGTTAGAAGGCTTCTAGTTGGTATTGATACTAATTTGTAAAGAAAAGAGGTATGTTTTAAATTGGTAATTCAATTTGACAGTTGAATGATTTTTGTTAAAAAAAAAGAGGGTGAAGAGATAAGAATGAAGTTCTATAGGTAGATAGAAATAGTGTTACCTCTAAATTTGATATGGATGAAAATAATGACAATCACAAGTGTGGTATTTTTAAAAGTTGTTTATTGGAGAAATATGAAAAGCACATAATTCGCATTGTATATAAACTAGTCAGATTAAAAAAAATGTCATAGATTTTAGCCGTCATATGATTTGTGAACATTGTATTTGGAGTAATTCACGGGACATTATTCATTGATGCAAACACAATTATGCAAACTTATTGATAAGGTTAGTATGATACAGTTTTAAGGATTACATTATTATATTCTGTTTCATGTGATAATAGTCACACAGTTTATGCTAGTGAGCAATTAACAGATAACAAAATGAAGTAATATGCCACATGTAGCTATTTCTTTACAAAGTGAGATTTGGGATGAAGTATATTTAAAGGGGTTAGTTTCAAATAGCCATGTGTGTTTAATTGATTATGGTTAATTGTTGAGTAAGCAAAGTATTATGGCGAAGTTTAGCCTAGCATGCCTAGTTTAATATTACTGTTATCTGGTTACAAGTTATACAGTGTTACTTGTTTTATCTAGTGTTATACATGGGTAGTGAATGTATTACATTAGCCGATTGAAATGAAGCAGGATATGCTCCCAATTAAAAGGGGAGGAATGTGATGTATGGAATTGAAGACTAACCACGCAAGCTTGATGTGCAGCGTTGTAAGCATGCGCGAGAGAGAGCAAGATGGCGTAACATTAAATGACAGACACTACTCTACTTCGCTGTGCTATTATCTCATTATTATGTATCCCTTTAAGAACCACAACACAAGAACATAACAATTTCTGTACCTGGTATTGTTTTTAGGTATTTTTGTTCCTGTTCCATTATATTGGGGTTTTTTCTTCGGTATTTTTTTTAGGGACGGGTGGTCTTCAATTACTGCATTTTGATGCAAAATTACAATGTATTATTTTTATTTTGTAAGAAATGAATGAATCAAATGTTAAAGCTAGATCATCTGTACAGATTGTCTCTATTTTTCAAAATAATGTGAATAAATATGTGTCTCTAGTATTTGAGTAAATATGACAAATATATTTTTGTTTTTTTTATTTAAATCACCCCTTAACATTTTCTTATTTGATGATAGGCTGGCACACGTTGTCTAGAGTCAAAACATGATGATGAGGATGATCATTATGATGATGATAATGGTAATGATGGTGGTGAGGGTGCCGATGATGATCAGGGGTGGATCCAGGATTTTCCCCATAGGTGGGCCGGAACTTTTTCCCAAGTAAAATTGACAAATGAAAAAAAAGGTTTTCACCAAAATTTGAAGGTCATTTCGTTCACATAAATTTGACAGGCAAACAATTAAAGAAAGGTTTTCACCGAAAAATTGAAGGTTATTTCGTTCACATAAAATTTGACAAGCAAAAAAAAATAAATGAATAACGATTATCATCTGGGCTTACTGTTTGAAACGGAGAACAGTTCCACGTCCGATCCGGGACGCTTCTTCAGCTCGTCTAAACTAGCAGGAAATCATCGTTGCCGCTTGGTGGCGACGCACAATAGATGTTACTGTCTTTGAGACGTCGAGTAATTGTCCGGATTGTCACTGTGGTGTAAATCCAAGAGAGGTTGAGTCGTAAAAATCTTGGTTGATGCGAGTGTTCTTGATCGCGGGTTCGGCAGCTGTAATGTAGTCTACGTACGTCATACCCTCCGGGGCGACCGCGAAATTTAAGCCACGAGCTCGTACCCATTCCTCGGGTTTGCTTAACTGCTTATTCGAAAGATTTCTTACCCACACTGCACTCTTGTCCACAGAAAATTGTCGTAAGACTTACGATTCCTCTAATTTTGATCCTTGACCGGGTTGTAGGATGATTTCTTTCCTAACTAGCCTCGCGAACTTGTCGATTTGACGGTTTTGAGCGGCCATGTTGGATCAACTGCGCACTCTCGGTGAACTTTAACACGCGTTCATCGATATCATGTGGTCAGGTGGTAAGCTTTCCACTGGCTGTTTCCTTAAATTGTCAAGTTTTCCGTGCAAAGAGGCAATAGTAAAATTTGTTTGTCTGATAGGTTCGTTCAATAAGTTCTCTCTGCATGCTTTGTTGTTGTTTGTTGAATCCTAATGGCGACCAGTCATATTTGACTATAACCGCCAACTCAATAGGCCTATTATTATTTTCTTTCTTTTCTTTATAAATGATATTATATGAACGGAATCCTTAACTTGACGGCGGGTTTAATCCATAAAATGTGTGATGCAATGTCCGACTGCAAAAACCGTAGATTATACCTCAAATGACTGAAGAAACTAAACCTACCAACGTTAGGCCTATCCTATAGGAGAAATATAGCGGATATGATCCAAACGTTTAAGATTATTCAGGGCATAGATGGTTTGGATTGTACAAATTTCTTCAAACTTGACACTCAACCTCAGACAAGAGGACATTCTAGAAAAATAATCAAGTTAAGAGCACATTCAACAATCAGACAACGGTATTTCTCGCAACGAGTAATCAACCTATGGAATGACTTACCTTCAGAGGTTGTTAACAGTAGCAGTATTAATTCATTCAAATCAAATCTAGAGAAGGCCTGGAAACCAAGTTTAATCGTTTCGACCCAGAAACAGAATTCTCATAATTCGTCCAAACCCACACATGCACATATTGTTACGTATATAAATGAGGACAATTGTTAAGAAGATGCAGAGGGGCAAATAAGTCTCCTGTACTTCATGCCCAGCATCAAGGTAAATCAAGGTAAAATGATTGCGATAGTCCGCTAATTTTCCGCACCAAAATATTGCAATCTTTGCCAAAATGAATCTTGATAAACTGTTGAATGTTTTGGTTCAGTCATGAAGACAAATAACGATTAGAGATAAAAAAAAACTGATCATCTCGAATTACTGTTTGAAACGGTGTATGAGCAACATATTCCAACAAAAAAATACATGCCTTGACTTTCAAAGTGGGGGGGGGGAGACACTTGTGTAACAATGGCATATTTACATTATTTTTCTTTATGATGGTTCTCAAGGGGGGGGGGCACGAGCCAGATGTGTCCCTCTCTGAATCCGCCCTGACGACGATGGTGGTAGTAGTGGGGATGATGACTACGACGACGATGGTGGTGGTGGTGGTGATGATGATGATATTAATTGTGATTGATGATGATGATGATGTTGATAGCGTTGTCCCAAAATACATGGAAAGAGGGTATAGAATTTGTAGGGCATAATTGTTCCTTACTTACTTGTATTCAAATATTACTCTATAATTTCTTCACATCTGCTTTCATTATAATGTTTCCACTGTGAAGAAATTTTCCGAAATTCCATGAACTCGAGATTAAAGTCCGACAGGAAAATTGGAAGATTCCTGGAAAGTAAAACATCAAAAGTTCACAGTATTTGTATTCAACACATTTCTGTACTGATGATTTTATTAACAAGGGCGGTTCCATGAATTTCCATAGGGAGAGGGGGCACATTTCCCTTGAAATTTTTGTCTAGCAAAAAGAAAGAAATGTTTTACCTACAAAATGAAGGTAATTTTGCCTGGCTTATGTCGAAAGGGTGGGTGCTGTCGCGTTAGGGTGCGTCAACGCGAACGCGAAGATTCGTCCAAAGCCCCCCCCCCCCGGTTTAGCCGAAAGGGTGCGTCGGGAGCGCCACGTCGCGTCGCGTTCACTGGAACGCGCCCTTTCGTCCAAAGCCCCCCGGTTTGGACGAAAGGGTGCGTTTAATAATAATGAATAAATAAATAAATAAAAATACAAATATTTATAAGAAAGCTGAATATAAGGTATTTTGCCAATTTGCACGTAAAATAGTGGATTTTCAATCATTTAAAGCATTGACAATTTGAGGAAAAGAAAGAAAAGTTCAACTAATAATAATAATGATAATAATAATGATAATAATAATGATAATAATAATAATAATGATAATAATAATAATTATGATAATAAAATCAGATACCCACCCTTGCAATAAGCCACTTGGCGCCAATTTTTCACTCCAAATTCATTTCCATAAATTCACTCTTTGGGGTGAAAATTATTATTATTATCATTATTATTATTAGTTGAACTTTTCTTTCTTTTCCTCAAATTGTCAATGCTTTAAATGATTGAAAATCCACTATTTTACGTGCAAATTGGCAAAATACCTTAAATTCAGCTTTCTTATAAATATTTGTATTTTTATTTATTTATTCATTATCATTTAACACACCCTTTCGTCCAAACCGGGGGGGGGGCTTTGTACGAAAGGGCGCGTTCCAGTGAACGCGACGCGACGTGGCGCTCCCGACGCACCCTTTCGGCTAAACCGGGGGGGGGGGCTTTGGACGAATCTTCGCGTTCGCGTTGACGCACCCTAACGCGACAGCACCCACCCTTTCGAAATAAGCCATAAATAAATGTATATTTTCTTTATACTTTGTCCAGGATATTGTGGTAGACCATAAGTTGTCATGGGAACAATATTTCTCACAATCTGGAAATTTGATTATGATGAAAAGGACGGAGGAAATTTATTATTGAATCATAAAGAGTTTCATAACCTCAATATCATGGATTTTGTGGGCTTATGTCGAAAGGGTGGGTGCTGTCGCGTTAGGGTGCGTCAACGCGAACGCGAAGATTCGTCCAAAGCCCCCCCCCCCCCCGGTTTGGCCGAAAGGGTGCGTTGGGAGCGCCACGTCGCGTCGCGTTCACTGGAACGAGCCCTTTCGTCCAAAGCCCCCCCGGTTTGGACGAAAGGGTGTGTTTAATAAAAATGAATAAATAAATACAAATATTTATAAGAAAGCTGAATATAAGGTATTTTGTCAAACATGCCAATTTACACGTAAAATAGTTGATTTTCAATCATTTAAAGCATTGACAATTTGAGGAAAAGAAATAAAAGTTCAACTAAGAATAATAATGATAATAATAATAATAATGATGATAAAATCAGATACCCACCCTTGCAATAAGCCACTTGGCGCCAATTTTTCACTCCAAATTCATTTCCATAAATTCACTCTTTGGGAAAATTATTATTATCATTATTATAAGTATTATTATTATTGTTATTATTTTTATTATTATAAATATTATTATTATTATACAAACAACACGCACATATTATTATTATTATACACACAACACGCACACATACACAACAGACAAAATATACTGAGGCAGGGTCTCAAGTGTAAAATATAGTAAGGTAGGGTCTGAAGAGTTAAACGTTGTGAACCCGACATCAATTTTGGCCTTGCCCTTCCAGGACACATCTGCCGTAAGTTTTATAATTTGGGGGACACCAAATATCTCCAGGTATACGAATGTTTTCCTTTGTAATAAATACACACCTGCAAAGTATAAAATTGAAGGTAAGTTACTTTTTTTATTTGAAAGAACCTTGAAATCAGTCATAATTTTTACATGTATCAATATTACACCATAAAACATTTCCACCGAAAAATCCTCATGCAGCATACCGTCATTGTTTTTTTTTTACCTTAAAAAGAATGTTTGTGCCATATGATGATTTATGTTCCTATGCAAATTTCACATATCACTCGTCTTTTTTGTTTGTTCAGCTTTCTTATAAATATTTGTATTTATTTATTCATTATTATTAAACACACCCTTTCGTCCAAACCGGGGGGGGGCTTTGGACGAAAGGGCGCGTTCCAGTGAACGCGACGCGACGTGGCGCTCCCAACGCACCCTTTCGGCCAAACCGGGGGGGGGGGGGGCTTTGGACGAATCTTCGCGTTCGCGTTGACGCACCCTAACGCGACAGCACCCACCCTTTCGAAATAAGCCATTTTGCCTAACGTTAACAAAAAGGTTCTCACTTATGAATGAACGGTAATTCCTATTACAAAATAGACTAGAACTCTCAAAAGTGAATGGGGGGTGAATAGGCCGGATGTACCGCCCCCTCCCCCCCCCCCTTGGATCCACTTTTGTTTATCAGCTTCAAGAAATAAGGAAAATCAAGGTTTGAAGTTTGGAGCATACTGTATAATCTCAGTGAAACCTCCAAGCGATCCTTAAGACATTGGTGTCAAAGAATTTCTTGCATCCTGTCTTAATATGCAAGTTTACACTGTTAGAAAATTTATCCTTAAAATAAAAGAAGTTCCTGAAGCAGAGTCTCGAGAACACCTGTAATCTTACCAGATTGCGTATATCTTACAGGAAATTGGTATTTGGTGTATGGAACCTTACAAATTTCCTTTAATAAAACACCCTTTTTCCCATTTTAAATTAAACAGACCTGTTCTGTTGAATTGCAGAAAAATTCCTGTTTTATGAATTTACAGAATGATTCTGTTATTGCCTTTTGGCAAAATCTTCTCTTTTTTGCTGCAAAATCAGGGTTTTTTAACAGTGTACAACTTAATTTTTTTTAACAGCATGAAGAAGTCTTTCAGATAAGAATAATTTCACGTTTAACTTTCTGAAGACCAAATTATCATTTTTGTTTTTTACAGAGAACCTTTCCCAGCGCCTTAGAGTTGTTTTCGGTGCGGTATCTCACAAATAAAGCAGGCTTCCGTTCATGTACATTAAAACCCAGAACCTGGAAAAGGTAACTTTTGTGGTTACCCTTCGTAATTCCGAAGGTTCGTAATTCCGAAACACGTAAATTGCCTATACCTCGATGTTCGTTAATCCGAAAACGTAAAAGGGTTCGTTAATCTGAACATTTGTGGCGTTATTCCGAAGGTTCGATAATCCGAAAAAGAAAAAAAAGGTTCGATGTTCCGAAGGTTCGTTAATCCGAAAACGAAATATGGGTCGTTGTTCCAAAGGTTCGTTAGTCCGAAAACGATAAGGTTCGTTAATCATTTCGTTTTTAGACTAACGAACCTTCGGAATTACGAACCTCATTTCGTTTGCGGATTAACGAACCTTCGGAATTATGAACCTCACTTCGTTTTCGGACTAACGACCCTTCGGAATTACGAACCTCATTTCGTTTTCGGAATAACGAACCTTCGAAATTACGAACCTCGGAAATGCAAACCTTTGGAATAACGACCCTTCGGAATATCCGATCCTTTGGAATTACGAATGTATGCGACTTTTGTACCCTTCGCATCCGGAGGACCATATTGTAAAGCAAGCAAGATGTTGAAATAAAGTTGAGGAGTGACTTAATTACTCAGAATAGAATATAAAAGAGCATACTATGTGTCCTTGATAAAGCTGACCTTTCAATGTAACAGAGTAAGTGGTATTTTATATTTCAGACTATTGTCTTTTAAATCTACATGTATGCATGATGACAGACATTGTTTCCCCCAGGCTGTTTAGAGTAGCATATTTTACCCCGTTTTTGGTGTGTACCGAGAACGAAAATATCTGTCCGGTCACAATATGATATTGGAATCTATCATTTCCTATTACAAATTAGCTACCGCAATAAATCATACGTCTGTCGCCATAGCAACTTCCGCTCTGCTATGAATAATGTTAACCCCGTTCCGTTGCCGCGGAAAAGAAAATCGGTTCGGGAGAAATATATACACGACAAGCAAAAGAAGTGGTGTTGTCTCGGCCTCTTAGTCCTGATTATTTTAGAAATGACCTTTGGAGATCTGTACTTCAGTTCGGGAGAAAGCTGGAAATAATTCGCCCATTTCTGCCCAAATAGAATAAGAGTCTTCACTAATTAATTTACCGCCTTGGAGAATGGGTATGGTATCCGCAGTACTGCAGCCACCCCTCTTCCGGAGCTGTACGCGTGAAGAAGATCAGTTATGAAATGATATTAACCAAAAAGAGGTCATCTTATTAAAAGCGTTTTCCTTCCCCACTCCATATACATTTCATTACAATATTTGCCTTATTTCTACTGTATATCTTCAATTTGCCACCAATTTAATTTTTCAATGTTTCACATCGTCTTACATATACATATTTCCTGCATTGCTTGGCACATAAGGGGTTAAAAGATAGTAAACTAACACACAATTGCACACGCACATCCATCTTCATCCCACACACACACACGAACATACAAAATTATTGTCCAAAAAATTGCACGGTAGATAATGATACAACAAATCCAGTTCCTTAATATTTCACCCTCTCTTTTTCTCTCATTCACTTTCTCTGTACCCTTTTCAATCTTCAACTTCCTGAATTTTTCTTTCTCTTGTTATCCCTTAAGCTTATCTTCCCTCTTTTTTTCTATTCTGTATGTCTCCACCCCCCTCCCTCTCTCTCTATTTCTGTCACTCTATCTGCCTCTATCTCCCTTTGGTCCCTTCATCACCTTCTGTCCTACAAAGCACAGTCTATTGATCCCCTCCCCTTCTTCCCATATTTTTCCGCGCTTCGGGTAAACAAATTTCCATGTTGATGAAAACACTCTTGGTCGGTAACGAGCCGATAACGAAATTAGCCCATGTAGTGAAGGGGTAATTTGGCGGAAAGACATACTAAACGCTCCATTCCAGCGCATAGTGGTGAGCTCTTCTCTACCAAGTCAGCCGCGAAATATGATTTGAAGTTAGCGGGACTCTTTTTTAGCAACCGGCGCTGAGGGTAGGAAGTGTGGTGGCTGCGAGAAAGCTAATCGCAAATCGAATATGTCGATCGAGGTTTTACGAGTGAACAACGACTCTTGCCCTCGGGCGGCGGCCAACAAACTGGACACGAAATTACGAAAATGGGTCTATAGATGGCGCTGTATCCTTTTGTTTCCCGCATTTTAGGTAAAACGGTCTTCCCATTTGATCTTTTAATCTCCGTTTCCAGCCATATCTCAATTTTTCAGTGTGCGATTTGTGTATGGGATGGGTTTGACGATACCCTTGTTAAGCCGTGCCCATCCCACTAAGATCCACAGGAGGTAGATACATACATCCATTCATAAGTTTGTCATCCAATGGTAGCTACCATGATAATGATGATCAAGAGCCAATCAAATTCAAGGATTCCTTGCAAGTTTCCCCTCTGCATGGCAAAGTTACCTTAACGGTAAATTTAATGCAACGGGCTCTTGTTCAGCAATATAAACTGGGTTATTGGAAGAAGTGTTTGCACATGCCCACGTATTTTACTTGGCACTGAAATCGTGTGCATTATATGAATGTAGTCTTTGGTGTGTGCAAGGGTATGTGTATAAATGTTTGTGTGTGCATCTGAAAGAGGAAGGATGTGCGTGCGTGAGAGAGAAAGAGGGAGAGAGCAAGAAAGAAAAGGGGATGTAGAAAGAGAAAAGGACAGAGGAAGATTAAAAACAAAGAGGGGAAATATTATGGAAACGTGTATGATTATGAAAGAGGAAGGCATACCATGCTATCTAAGGGAGATATGAACATACATTACCCAAAAAGCAAAAGAAAGAGTATGGGAGAGATAGGGAGAAAGCGAGAGGAAAGAAGAGGATAGAGAGAGGGGAGAGATAAGGGAAGAGTCGAAGGGGCTCTGTAGGCCTATGGCCATGGAAGATAAAGGTATACCATGCTATCTCAATGAGATATGAACATACATAACCAAAGAAAGAGTATGGGACGGAGGGGGGGGGGGGAGATGAAGGAAGATAGTCGAGAGAGAGAGGGGGGGGGGAGAAAGTAGAAGAGTCTAAGGGTCTCTGTAGGCCTGTGGTTATACATACATACATAACAGGTACTTATATAGCGCTTTACTAAAAATATGACCAAAGCGCTTTGTGAAAGATAAAGGTATGCCATGCTATCTGAAGGAGATATGAACATACATAACCAAAGAAAGAGTATGGGAGAGAGAGAAGGAGAAAGAGAGACAGTGAGACTAAGGAATCGAGTATAGAGGGAGAGAGAGAGGGAGAGAGAGAGAAAGTGGAAGAGTCTAAAGTTCTAAACTGAAATTGCACTTAGAAACAATGTTGCGTTGTGCAGTATTATTAAGTTTATTTCATTTCACTTTACTTGTATTTGCAACATAAAACGCATATATCATTCAAACAAAACAATACCCAACAATAAAATAGAGATACGATCAATCAATTACGTATTATGAATTAATGTTCAAAGCAGATACGACCCCAGGAATACAAAATGCACACAAGACAACAGTCATAAAAAGGAGAATGGTAAAATTTAAGCTTTTACATTGCATTTGTCCCTTACACGTAACAAACATAAAGAAATCGTTACTACATCGTAGACCTAGTTTATACAATGTATAAGAACTAATATCATTCTGTCATGAAAACAGTTGACATATCAACATTAAATTGTAGTACAAATAATTTTAAAGATAATCATAATTTCTAGTAAATGTATTGACACGATATCTATATAGATCAAGAGAGATAGAAAGAGAGGAGGGAGTAAACAAGAAATTGCCACTTTCTCAAGTAGCAAATGAAACTGATTTGGCCCTCGAGTAAGATGGTTGTAATTTCTTTCACAAAATACTTCGTCGAGTTGTAAACATTTTAAAGCTACAAATTATGCATTTAAAAAAACAAAATCGTGTCTATAGTTTACAATATTTGTACAAAGTTACAAATAGTATGGAGCTTTCTACGGATATCGTGGAACATGCACATGTTTACGATCGAACCTCTACTACAAACCCTAGTTCAGAATACGGAGGCCAGTTCCCTGGGAATGATTTTCTTGCTTCTTTTCCTTTTTTATTTCATCTTTTGTTGACAGACAGACGGGTGCAGAATTATATTTGCCAAGAAAAAAGGGGGGGGGGTTCACTACAAAATGAGCATCATTTTTGGTCACGAGAAATATTACAAGCCAAAAAAAGGAAGAAAGGAAAAGAAACAAGTTCACTACAAAGATAAAGATTATTTTATTTCTCCATTCTTGCAAACCTTACAGAATTCCAGAGCTTGTTTACCTTTGGAGAATAACACACGCAGCATTGAACTATTTGGGGTGCTTTTCACCCAAATGTTCAGGACATTGACGGCACGTTTTGGGTAACTTCAGGGACTATTCGCCCAGTTGTCTGTAGTCATTTATTGCATTAAAAATATGCAAAATACTCCCACTTATCAGGGCCATGGATACAGGCCATTGGCTTTATTAAGGAAGGTCACAAAGCCAACATTGATCATTGAAGACAGCTAGCTTTAACTGCTGGTATTCAGAATCAGTCACACTGCTGCTGCATCATCCTTCTTCTTCTTTTGTCTTTTCCGCTTTTTCTGGAACTTGGTGAAAACTCTGACATCAAATCAAAAAAAGAAATACAAGTAAAATACAATGTGAATCATAAAAGAAAATTATTAACGTTTCGAGAATCGTGAAAGCTAAACCCTGATAATAACGCAACATTGTTAAAGTCAATACACATGGCAAGTTTGAATAACTTCCTGGCTCTTCTTATCATTATGATTTCATCAAATTCGGAATTAAGAGGAGCGTTTCATGAAATGGCATGTCGTTGTTTTACCTGACAGTTACCACGGTAACTCGGCTCCTCAGCCAATCACATTAAAGGAAGGTCATCAAATTTGACGAGTCGTTGGACAAAACTGTTGATGAAATACTCCCCTGAAAACATTGTCGCTGTGAACAGAATAAATACCTTACATCATCATATACAGTGGTGCTATGAAGTAAGTGAACTCCACCAGTAAATGCACTCCTTCATGCCGAGTGTTGGACGAAGACACTAATGCTACAAAGTCCGGCGAGCCCAGGGAAACAAACTATATAAAATGTAATATTCTATCACCCGACTTAAGAATTAAATATCGAAAAGATGACAGAATTTGAACACTTTTGAAATATGATTATTTTCTGGTGGGTTCAGTAACCTATAGCACCAAATGTAAAACCACAAGCACATCGAACGTAGAAGTTTTCGTCAAAAGCAACTTACATCTTTCCCATGTAGCCAATCGCCCCTAGGGCTGCAACCGATCCCACCCCGAGAGCACTGCTTTCACCAGCGGCAGCACCTCTTTCCCTCGCCATGTTCTGTGGCGCCTGCATCGGTGGTCCCCACTGCGCGCCTCCCTGTGCCCATGGAGGGACCTGTTCTATTCTTACAAGAAAATATACAGATCATATGGCATCGAGATACACAAGATACATGACACATAGATAGTCCAGTCAAGTTCCAAATAAGAGCGGCACATCTCCGCATGCCAATAGACTGCGAGTACCCTCAGCCCTATGCAAATATTACTTACATCGTTTATTACTTGATTACCTCCTAATGCTTAAAATGCCGCAATACCTCATTTGCTTACTATAATAATAATGAAATAACGAAACAAATGAAAATAAAAGTTTTTTTTTCAACAACTACTGGTATTAAAACGGTCACTTTATGCAATGTTCTACTCCCATCGAAGTCTGTTCCAGCAGCTGGTTTATGTCAGGTTCGGTGCCGTGGCCAGATAAAAAAATGGGTCGGCACTTTACACCAGCACCATTTCAAGTTTGGTGTTGTAGTCATGGTAAAATAGATCAAACACCAACACCAGGCTGGCTTTAAGTTCGATGTTGTGACCGGTGTAATATTCGGGTGACGACCAACAAAAGCTCTATTTCTAAATAAAAGTGAAATTACCTGCGCCCTTTTGCTCTTCTTTAGGCTCCTCCTTCTCTTCTTTCACTTCTTCCTCTTGTAGTTCGCCACATCCATCTGCTTCACAAGGTACGGATTGAGAAGACTTGCCAGGACATGCCTCACGGAACTCTGAGACAGAATTTAAACATGTAAAAGATGAAAATAAATTCAGCAAAACAAACGCATATTTACTGGTGGTCAATGCGAGTGATGAATATAACTAAAGGCGTAGTACAAGAAAGGCGAACCGACTTAGTCTTTCTTAATTCACGCCTAGAAACCCGTCTCCAAACAAAATGATGTCTGTCATTCGCAATAGCTAATAGATTTTTGTTGGTCTTGGGACGTTTTGCAGGTGTCACTTTATGGCGCAGTTTTCGCAGCGGTCGAAAAATGTGCATGCACCGCATTACTGATGCAGCCACTACGCAGAATCTTTCTGGACCATTGGAAATCTATTGCCAAAAGCCCTTCATCACAAAGCAGCCTTTGTCGAAAAATCAGTGAATGAAAACTGCAATGTCGTCTTGGACAAATGACAGATTTCGCAAATTTTCGTCGGCTCAGAATTTCACGACAACCTCCTGTCTCGGGTCACCAATTTTCGACAATGACCTCTAAGCCATTCATTGTGATTTGACGAGCATTTTCAATAGATTCTAAACTTTTCTGAACGCGTCTGCGTAGTGGCTGAGAAAACTCGGTTAGTTGTTCTCAACTACTAAAAAGAAAAGAAGAACACTGGAGATCACTGTAAATAAGAAAGACGCCAGGTAGTCTGTCAAGTTTATCGCTGTTAATGCTCATATCAAATGCTTAAACCTACTCGTGTTCTTCTTATTTCCTACCACCCCCTCTCTCTTTCTCTCTTTACTTTACGCCCCTTTTATGGAAAATGAGAAAAAGTGAATTTTAGCTACCTTCATCAGTAATGCTGTAAGGACATTCACGATACCTGTAGCAGAAATCGACGTCCTGTTCGCATTTCGTCCAGTAAGTCCACGATCCCCATGAAAGAAACCCTGATAAAAAAAAAAGTTAGCATTATGTACAATTACCATAAAGACGACAGAGCTATAAATATCCGAACCGTATCTTTTTTTAATGAAACATTGATTGGATATATGAAATGTCCCTTAGCGCCTACGGTAAGTCATTGTAAAAGTGGCCAAAAAATGATTCAATGTTTATCCTCAAAAGCGTCAGAATAATAAAAAATGTACTTAGTGCTGCAAACAATGATATCATCCAAAAGAAAAGTCTAATTTTGCAATAAAAAAAATGTCAAATAGCAAATTTGCAATTACAGTTTAAAGCTTACCGAGATCATTCCTTCGAAAAAACCCGTTATATAAATTGCACATGTGTCATCATAACAAGTCTTTAGGAAACATGACATAGGTGATTCATTAAAAGCATTCGCATAAACCACTGGCTGATCTAAGGGGGGGGGGGCACAGCCGCCCTGCGCAACCCAATCTCCCCCTCCTTTGAGAAGCAAAATAAAACTTTGTAATGTAAAAAATGCCGTTAAAACAGAAGTGTTTGAAAGTGAAAATTCTTTTTCTTTTTTTTTTTGGCTTGTCAAATTTTCCTTGGAAAAATGCCCCCCTTTTTGAAAAACCTGAATCCGCCCCTGGCATAAACCATGATCTTCCTTTGACCTGCTTCTTTGTCACAGTGTTTCAAGTTGCAATCCTCGATCTCTTCTGAACTTCCTACACAAGCACCGATGCTGCTGAGACAGACCCTTCCTCGACCGAAACCGACATCGCATGTAGTTGAACAGTCGGCCCAGAATTCCATGCGCCCCAATCTAGATCACCAAACAAAACAATCATAAAGAAAGATTATGTTCCAGAATGATGTCCACTACCAAAAAGCATTGGTTTTCGAAAGACATAGAATGAAATCGAATCATAGAAAGCTGATGACAAAGCTCTTTTATTGGTACAAATTCAATAATTCAAGATGCTGTGGAGAAACTACACAAGTGCCACTTTTTTGGTTTTAAAGTATTTGCGTGATATTTTGTGGTACGTTTTGGAATATATTTGACTGTAACTACGAATTCTTCATTTATGCAATGTGTAACTGTTCGAACTTTAAACGAAAGAATACAATGTCCTGAAAAGGTATTTAAGCGAACGTTATAGTAACACCTATCATGTCTAGGTTTTTATTCCATTTTCAATTATCAATTTCAATTTAGTCCACTGTGAGATACCACATAATATAACATAATTCATGAATCATCAAAAAATGGATGAGCTGCATTTGACAGCCGTAGCTTGCGGCAGGGGCTATGAACACATCCCGCCCTTTCTCAAGGGCAAGAGAAACAAACAAATACATACCTCCTGCGGCATTGTCTGTCTGGCGACAATGGTCCGTGCTAAACTGTTTATATGTACCCTTAGCCATCGTTTATCTGTAATTATAATTATAGTAAAATTTCAGCTGCATTACATCAATTATTTTTTTATTTTAGTACGATTGTCCAATTTTTTAATTATTTCAAATTTAGACGATTTCCAGAACGACGTAAACATGAAACCAATAGGGAAAATGTGCTCGAAAGCTGCGTTTACTGCATGAATCCACACCCAGCTCTTTTTTATCAACCCCCTTTCACAAATAGCGAGAATGCAAACATCCACAAACGCTTGTTAGGGCCCTTTGTCAACGATAGTCATCTTTAGTGTTGGGGCCTATTTAAACATTCATGGTATCAGAAGAATTAGTTGCTTATATCTTTTAGAAAAGAAATATTCTGTAAACAAGCAATCGTGAATAATCTTCAATTAAAGCACGCGAGCGGGAACTGAGAAGGAAAAGGTGCATGGTATATATAGTTCCAATAAACTATGCGTGAAAAAATGTGATCAAAGCGAACAATGTGATACCCGATATTGAGCAGCTCATGATGTTACAGTCTGCGTAAACGATGGCCCTTCCCTCGCACGGCTTGCCGAAAGCTTCCGGGTCATCAGAATCGTATTCACAGTTTCGCGCCTGGATGTAGTGTCCCCCGCCACAGTTATAGGAGCAGTCTGTAACCTTTATCCACTCGCCCCATTCACCTGTTGTGAAAAGAAATGAGACACAGATTCATATCGTTTCATATATAGTTTTCATAACCCATATGCCCGTATTCTGAACTCGGGTTTAGCCAAGACCGTGGTCTCACTCTGGACCAAAATTATGGAAAGACTTCAGAATACGGGCAATAGAGTCACACAAAATAGTATCTTAAAGACTGTATATTTTTCCAGCGTTTCCTAAGGTAGGAACAGGAGTACAAATCATAAATATTATCAGAATTTTTTTTTTGCCTTCTGGAGGCTAATCATCACCGACTTATCTTTCCTTTTATTTTCTGATTTTTGTTAATTTTCTCTTAAAAAAGAGTCCCGTTTAAAAAAGTTAGTACCATGATAACTTTGCCATCCAACAGTAACTACCATAGCAACGATGCTAAACAGAAAATCAAAATGAAGTATTCCATTCAAGGAACCATTGGGTGGCAAAGTACCACATAGATAGTTAATTTTAGGCCGGGGTCTGGAAGTAAACCATTAACTGCTTGAATAGGTTCCAAGAACCTCAACTTAAGAAATAATCGAGTAAAACCTGGGCTCCGTAACACAAAGATTAGCGATCAATCGCTAAATGAACTGACCAATCACTATCAATGTTACACGCGCATTAGGTTTGAAATACTGACCAGGGACCAATCAGTGCGGTTCTTTCGTATTTGCAATTCATCGCAAACCTTTGTGTTACGGAGCCCAGATTTGATTCGAGATGATAGTGACCCCCACCGAGATGCGATAAGCTGAGAATATGTTCTTACCGTCGACTTTGCAAACGGGTCCGTTGCAGACTGCATGCTCTTCATCGGTTCCAGGCCCGCAGAAGACCGCGTCTTTATGGTCACAGTCCCGCTTACGAATTCGGGTACCATCATAGCCACACGATACTGAGCATTTGCTCCAAGGTTGCCACATCGTCCACGAAGGCATCGCTGAGTTCGGTGATGATGTCGCAGTTATCAATTGAAGGTGATCATTGACCATGCACAGGACGTAAAAAGAACATATTCATATTCTGACTTTGCTTCAACTCCATATTCATCAGTTCAGAGCATTCAAAATGTAGCCAGAAAAGTTTCTTTTTGGAAAGCGATTCTGACACAAAAAGTAGATCATCCTAGACTTTTACTCTTGATGCTGTATCTTAAAATTTTACGATAAATATCTATCAATGGCAATTTTCATTGGAAGAAAGTATTCACAGATAATATTCCTCTGAATTTAGCAACCTAGAACTTTTGAAAATATTTTTTTTTAACTCACTCACACTGTTGCATCACCCTCTTCGCTTGCGTAGAGACCTTTCAGGGAATATTCCTCCGCGATACTCATTTACTATATCGAAGTCGAGTGCACAGTGTGGATGGATATCTTTCTAAAGAGGTAGGTTGTGTTCATACATAATGACAACCCAATTCAATTTAGGGTTTACTTCATCCTAAGATCTGTTTAACGGAGTGTTCCTAGACAGGGGCGGAAATCTCTCCCAAAGGTAGGGGGACGAGGGGCTGGAAATTTGACCAGCGAAAAAGGGGGAAAAAAATGGTTATTACCCCAAATTTAAGGTCATTTCGACAAAAATAAATTTGACAAGCAAAAAAAAAGTTATCATCCATGAATAATGTTTTATTTCGATTTTGAATGATGTATTTATTACCATCATAAAAAAACTCAAAATAGTAGGGGGACATTTGATATTGTGTCCCCCCTCCCCCCCCCCTGGAATTTCCGCCCACGTTCCTAGATACAATTAAGGTAAACAGTACACTAACGTTCATTACACGTGTCCCCTCGCCATTCCTCAGTGCATATACAGGTTGCTTCGAGCTGTGACCTGGAAGCCTGGCATTCTCCACCGTTCAAACACACCACGTTGTCGCAAACCTGGTTCTTTCGCTTGCAGTCTCGACCTTCCTGGGCAGGGTCGTCTAAAACAAAACATATGTAGATAGGTATCGACTAAAATAATTTAAACATGCTATGTGGATGGTGTTTATCAAAGTCGAGTTGTAGGATTTACCCCACTTTCTAAAAACCAGGATTTATGAATTTTGGAGCAAAACAATGTGGCAGAAATGTTTTCTATAAACGTAATCATATTTTTAAAATAACTCAAAATATTAAAGGATGTTTATTCAAAATCTGAACGGATTATTGTATCATGAGGTAGGATGCACTCAGCTTTCAAAGTAACCTTTTTCAACACCAAAAAAACTCAAAATAATGAGACAGGAATGTTTTCTATTATCGTAATTAAGGGGGGTGGGTTCTCAGACTATGGCTCTGTTCTAAATGAAGGTTGATCGCTTCTGATTTTCAAAAGATTGTCGGAGGGTGTAGTTCCTTCCTAGAAAAAAAATACAATGGCGTATTTAGACAGGTCAATCTAGCGAGGTGATTACAGGCTCTAGGTACCAGCGATATTCTTAACTTATAGGCCCAATGGATCCTATTTTCCCAAACCACCATTATTCATTCGTTGATATGCCAAGATCATGAGAGGTAAGACGGGCTGGTAATGTGTCATCGCTGAAGTTAATCAAAAATTGTAGACCCTAGCACGCTGCCCTGAAGTACACCATTCTTCACGTTCTCTGTTATCTCTTTTTTTTGTTCTTCTACTGTGCTAATCCGTTTCACTGCAATTACAAATTCACTTTAAAATATCGAACCTATATGCATGGACCCCAAATCAATTTCCTCGTTTTCATTTCCAGTATAAAACCACAAAGGCACTAAATGGATAACCAGTTTGTCATGTTTCTTTGCATAAATGAGCTTCCTTGATAGATTACATGTTACTAACATCCCCAAAAAAAGATACACTAAACTCGGGCAAAGAAAAGAATTCTTAATTAAAAATGCGAGGAAAATATTGAAAAGATCAATCGAGCGCGTCAAATAAACACTATAAAGTCCCCCAAATTTCTGATTTGATGAGCCAAAAGTTGTAATTCATTTCTTGAGTTGCATTTTGATTGCAACTCTCTTTCAGCGACAGGTTCCTTGTCTCACCTCCCCATCCTTCCATGCACTTGCACGTCCAGGTCCTCTGTCCTGCGTGCGCCGTACAGATTCCGTACTGACCGCAGGGGTTGTCGTAATCGACGCAAGCGTCGTAGGGCACCTCGCAACGGGGTCCCATCCACTTCCGGTTGCAAACGCATTCGTGTTTGAACCCTTCTTTCTCCTATTCTCGCGATATGATAGTTTTGAGAAATTATAAAATAAAACAGAGGAGAATATCATTGAATGTATGATACAGTCAGCAATTTTTGGTTAATATTAACCGTCTGTTTTCTATATTAATGAAAAAAAAATGAAATATCCATATGTCTGGCGAATGTGTATCAGCATGGACCTGTACTACAACCGGGTATCCACTTTGCATCGCAGTTCATGTAGTTTTAACGTATTACAGTTAATGATTTTGAGATGCAGTTATCGGGATCAACTTCAATGTCACCCCTACCCCAACCCCCCCCCAAAAAAAAAATAATAATAATAATAATAATGACAAAAAATGAATAGATTTAAAGTATAACGTGCACCGTATCATTTTGGAATTAGTAATTAAACACACAGTGTCAAAACAATCCCGGTTAAGATATTAAAAGGCGTTTGGAACTGTTCCAATAGGCTCTTGAGTGGGATTATTCCTACAAGTGTGATTGTATGCGCTAGTCTGATGCGAAGAACAGAAATGTCAGCCAGTCATTTGATTTATTCACCAACAAAATAACACAATTATCCTTCACTAAAAGAAGTTATACATGTAAGATATACTTACCACACACTCGATCGTATTAGTCTTGGAACACTGTTCTTTTGCTGTTCCGCACACATCTATATCTGTTCAATAAGGATAATGACAATGATGGTTCTTATATGATAATGATTATATTGATGACAATAAATGATGGCGATGAGGATGATGATGCCATTAGTCTGCCTTCCCCCCCCATATTCTCATCCTCCCCTTTCTTCACGCTAATACAACTACCATTACTACTACTACTACTACTACTACTACTACTACTACTACTACTACTACTACTACTACTACAAACTACTACTACTACTACTACTACTACTACTACTACTACTACTACTACTACTACTACTACTACTACTACTATTACTACTAATACTAATTCTACTACTACTATTACTTCAACTACAACTGATATTACTGCAACAACCACTACTTTGTACTACTACTACTACTACTCCTACTCCTATTACTACTACTACTACTACTTCTACTACTACTACTACTACTACTACTACTACTACTACTTCTACTACTACTACTACTTCTACTTACCATCACATCTTCTCGCCTTTGAATTATAATTCCATCCAGGATTACAATGACACGTGTATGACTTTGAAACATCGGTTCCAGTCTCAGAACATCGACTCATATGAGGGCCATTACATGGATTGCTAGAACAAGGCTCTAGAAAAAAAAAGGTGAAACCTGCTACATTATTCACGAATGAAGATGGTACTTGACAGTCTCGAAGAAATGTGAAGTGATCTCCGTGTAGGCCTACACATGCATATTTAAAAAGAAACTCGAAAGCGAAAGACGGAAGAGATTTTTTTATTTAACGGTCAGTACTAGTGCACCTGCCGAAAGAGGGCTGTTCCTGACGCTTTGAATTAGACTACAAATCTTAGACTTGAATTTGTTTTTCAGTCTTGCCTCAATTCTATTTTTGTAAGCATAGGCGAGACTCGAACGTACGCAGTGGCGTAATGAGCCAAAAATATGGCGAATCGCATGAAATTACTAACTAGTTGCGAGGGAGCGAAGCCAGTGAACCTGAACTCGACTGCAGGACTGCCCATTTCTGAATACTGCTTACTGACTAGGCTTCACCGATCGAGATGATCGATGGATCAGAAATTATGCTCTACCCTAAAGTTTCGTATCGCTGTGAAAATTCATGAGGCGCAGTCTGACTAAATAAACACTATTAAATCGTCACTCCCATAGACTTATTCATGAAAAAGATGCGGCTACAAAATACTGCCCTCTCGCTACGGTACACAAGTACCGACGGGGCTAAAAATCGCTGAGAGGGAATTGTTTCTTCTTTACCACCAACACCAATACCGACACGGATGACATAGGATTTATGGCATGGCTTACTTGGGCAGTTGTCCCTTTTGGCATGCGGATCATCAGTATTCCTTAAACAGTTGATGTAGGCCATAGTCGCACTCTGAAAAATAAGATTTTTTGTTTATTATAATAAATTATTTTAGGTAGACCAAATATACATGTAAATAACTGGACTAGCCTTATGGGACATTTACCCACGGTCCTAGACCGTCTTTAAAATAATTTAAACGTCAATACGACATTTTCGTGAACATTGGATAGGGTGGTTGAATCGTAGTCCTACTTCAATAAAGATAAAGAAATATTCATATGGAGTGTCAATTAAGTTTTGTTAACTCAAACAGAGCAAAAGTAAGAAATAGAGAGAGATAGAGGGAGAAAGAAAGAGGGGAGAGAGGATGGGGGGGGGGCAATTTCTTATCAAAGGCAATTGATTAACTGATGGGGGAGGATGACTTCGTTTTGATTTTTCAATGAAAACAAAATATTGGCTCATCGGACACGACACGGAGCACTCTTGTAATCGATCAGTTTTCTTTCAGTTGTTATCCTTCCTCTTTTTTTTCCCTTTTTTATCACAAAAAATGTCAGGGTAATAAACCCTTGACGCCCTTTTCCTCGCACCACTGATTCCAATAATTGTTTCGAATTAAGCGGGGGGGGGGGGGGCTAGTTTTGAATTGCCAGCCCATCTATGGTGTAGTACATCAGTGGAATCGTTAAAAAACATCGATTTTTCTTGTAGTGTAAAATTGGAGATATATTACGTAAAGCGAATAATGATTTTATTAAGCGTTATTATTTTTATTATTACTACTATTATTACTAACATCATCTTTATCATATTCATTATTATACTATTGTTATTCTTTCATTATTATTATTATTAGTAGTAGTAGTAGTAGTATTATAATTATTATTATTATTATTATTATCATTATTACTATTCTTACTGCGAACTCGTAGGTGAAGCCCTCTTCGTGGTGGTCCACATGGATCTCGTAGACCTCCTCCCATTTACACCATTTCCGCCATCGTTCTTCCCGAGGATGCCTTCGAATTTCCGTCCTCTCTTGTACACGCACATCTCCCAAACCTCTACGTACTGGGAGAAAAAAGAGGGGCGCCTTCTTTTAAAAAAAATTCACATTTTCAGTTGTATTCGTGTTTTTTTATTATTTTTTTTAACAAGTACACACCTCGTTACCAATAATGCATATAGCATTTCCATTTATTTGAAAGCAAGATGAAAGAGCATTGTAGATTAATTGCTTTGCTCACGGGCATAGGTGCCGCGACCAGGGATCGAACCCCGGACTTTCCATGTACAGCCAGGCGCCTACGGCCACCACGGCCACACCTCACGTGTTCTTGATACTGAGTTTCGGCAAAACACTCCGCATACGCTTTCCCGAGCGTTGAGAACCTATTGCCCAGAGTCATCTATGACAAAGAAGCACTTGTCGAAAATCAGTGAATCAAAACAGCAGTGTCGTCCTGGGGAGCGTTTTATCAATATTTTCATCCGACAAGTTGTCAGATCTGACATCTTTCCATAATTTTGATTGGCTGAGAGGCACTGTTCCTATGGTAACTGTCGGATAAAATGGGACTTGTCGGATAAAACGTCTGACAATCCTTTCATGAAACGCTCCCCAGAGCCGGCCCCAAAGAAACGTTGTTAGCCTAGCAAAGCGCTAACAGTAAGTCCGTCCACATCTTTCGGATTGTGAAGTCAACGCATTCTTTTCAAATACGGATTCTCAATCGGTGTCCAGTTTGGACTGGTAATGGTCATTAATTAGTCTTCTAACTTCTTATACCAATAAAAAAAACTTCCCATAAAACTTTATTGACTAAAAAAAAGATTGTTCAAATTAACCAATGTATTGGTGAATTGTCCGTCTTACAAAAATGGTCAAACTCGTCCAATTACATATTTTTTTGTAGATTTTGACCCTTTTACCAGTCGGGCACCTCTTCACAACAGGGGGCGTTTTTATAAAGGACTTGCAACAGGGCCCGCAGCCAATAAAAATCAAGGTCACCATGGTAGTTGCCATAATGGCAGTTACAACAGTTGTAATTTTTGTATATGATTTACATCAAATATTGATAAATTCAAGAATACCTACTGAAGGAAACCACTCTGTTCTCTCTGGAAATCTGTATCTGTAAATAAATAAGTAAAAAAAAATGAGTATATATAATATGAGTAAAACTTGTTGTAGTAACAAATGTGTTATAACAGTTGAAAGGTACTAAAATTCTTCAATCTTATTGGCTGACCGTAAATTTGTCATATCAAATTTGCATTAATTTTATAATGAGTCTTTGTGAAACTGCGCGTCTCTCCACTAATCGAAATAAAGACAACTTGTCAGACGAGAACTCTTGATGAAACCATGCTGGAAAAAACACAGTGGCCCGTATTCTGAAGGGAGATTTAACTTTAACTCGGGTTTAAAGTTGTGGTTAAGTATGGACAGCCAACAAAAATCACTAACAGTAGAGATATCATATTTCAGCTCATTTGGGCCAAAATCATTCATAATTGTCTAAGAAGTATAAATAGATGATTGGCTTCACACATGAAGAATCAGCAAAGAGCACAGTAAACATATATAAGAAACATACAACTTCATACAAATGTTGACACTTATATCTTTATTCATTTATTTCGTTTTGTTTATCCACGGTAACCCCATCAGTTGACCAAGCACTGTTTTCTTGGGGGTGGGGGCTGCATACAAGTAACAAATACATAATATAATGAAAGCAAACAATGAAAAAGTATTAAACAAGGAAGAAAACATGTTCGAAGAGACAAGCAACCTGCTGGACATACACACAGACATACTGAAATACATGCGTGTATGTAGAACAAAAGTCAACATATACATGTATATTGTGAATATGCAAATCCATATAAGTATATATTCCCTGTGATCATATGTTTATTGATTAATTTTGTGTTTACGTTTGCATTTATGGTATTTCCACCTTTCTTCAATCGAAATCCATTTTAGTCTATGGAGCACTAGTACTTGTTCAATGGGCGTAGAAAAATCAACTTTTAGAATTAGACGGTCATTTAGTTAACAACAGACAAAATAGGGGGGGTGGGCGTTGCGTTATATGTTTCACAATCTTATGATTATGTAGTTCGAGACGAGCTTAACAGCATGACTGATACAATTGAATCTCTTTTTATTGAAATTACTATCCCCAACAGCAAAAAACATTATCATAGGTTTTATATACAGGCCTCCGAGTTCGAACATCAAATCATTTCTAGATCATCTCTCTGACTTGGTTAAAAATCCAATTTTTGATAGTAAAAATTGCTTTATAATGGGCGATTTTAATATTGATTTATTAAAACAAAATAATGTTACACAAGATTTTTTGGAAATATTTCTATCCGCTTCTTACTTACCTTTAATATCTAAACCAACACGCATAGTCAATGAATCCGCTTCTCTTATTGATAATATTTTCTGTAATGTTCTTCTCCCCCCACCCGATTCCTTCATATTACTCTCTGATATCACAGATCACTTCCCTGTTTCGACTAATTTCTCTTTAAAAGTCAGATTCAATAACAATAGCCGTCCACTAAAACGAAGAATAACACACGAAAATATAGTCGTCTGGGTGCTAGTTTTGACGATGCTAATTGTCGTGTTTTTTATAGTAATGACGTTAACTTGTCCTTTGAAAATTTTATGAATATTTTTAATCTACACTTTGACACTTATATGCCGAAACTTAGAGATAAGCCATCTAACTACAATAAAAATCACGAAGCTTCCATGGATTTCTAAATCGCTCTTGCGTTCGATAAATAGAGAAAAATAACTTATATTATAAATACAAAATGAAACGGTCTGAGCAATCCAAACTTAAATATACTTGTTATAAAAATACACTGACAAAGATTATACGTTTAGAAAAGAAAAGATATTTTACTAATCAGTTACAACTTTACAAGCGTGATATGCAAAATACATGGAAAATTTTAAAACAAGCAATGAATATATCAAATAATAAATCCAATATTACAAAAATTAGATCTGGCGATGTCATTTTTGAAGATTCTCGCCAAATTTGTAATATCTGAATAATCACTTTTCTGCATGAAAATAGCAAAAGTCATTCTTTGTTTGAAAAAGCATGGTACAAATTAGATGTTAATAATTACCACAATTTTTTCTTTATAATCTACATTGTAAATAACTAGAAAATATTATTTAAAAAACAACTATTAATTTTCTCAAATCAAATAATATACTTTCAAATTCCCAATTTGGATTTAGGGAAAAGCATAGCACTACACATGCATTATTGAGTTTCATTGAAAAAGCGGCACATTCAATCGATAAATCTTCTCATTTAATTGGTTTGTTCCTGGACTTCGCCAAGGCCTTCGACACCATTAATCATGATATTTTACTAAACAAATTACATCACTATGGAGTGCGTGGGAAGCCTTGGAGTGGTTCAGGAGCTACCTCTTGAATAGGAAGCAATATGTCTTTTTAAACGGATGCAATTCTCAAATGAAAAAAAATAATTGTGGAGTTCCGCAGGGTAGTCTTTTAGGCCCGATTTTGTTTATAGTTTATATTAATGATTTTTGTAGATCATCAGATGTTCTTTCTTTCATTCTCTTTGCGGACGACTCTAACTTATTTTTTTCACATGAAAATCCTCTTCATCTTTCTAATACAATCAACTCTGAACTAAAAAATGTCACCCAATGGATAAGAGCAAATAACTTGTCAATAATTTTACAAAAAACAAAATATATGTTGTTTAGCAACTCTATTAATACACTTCCTGTTGATATTATTTTGGACGGAACTCCCTTGGAAAATGTATCCCATATTAAGTTTCTTGGAATAACAGTCGATAAGCTCTCATGGAAATTCCACATAGATAACATATGTAAAACTATTTCACGCAACATTGGTATAATTAACAAGCTTAAATTTTGTTTACCATTATCGTCCCTGCTTACATTATATTCATCCCTATATTACCTTATTTAAATTATGGAATTTTAGCGTGGGGCAACACACATCAAACACTCTTAGACAAATTACTCCTATTACAAAAGAAGTCTCTTCGTGTCATATGTCACAAAGCATATTTGTCTCATACTGACCCATTATTTTTGGAACATAAAATATTGAAAATTAAAGACTTGTATTTGTTCAATCTCGGTCAGTTTATGTACAATTATAACAATAACAACCTCCCAAATGTATTTCATTCAATGTTTCCAAAAAATCAATCCATTCATAACTATCCAACAAGGCGATTGGGTGAATTCCATTTACCACTTCTAAGAACTTTGCTGGCTCAGAACACATTTATATGAGGGACCGAAGTTATGGAACTCACTTCATAATGATATAAGAACTGCAAAATCTTTGAACTCTTTTAAGACTAAATTCAAATTATATCTATTAAAATCTTATAATGTATCCTCAAATTAAATCTTATTCATCATCTCTGTCAAGAGGTTAGTCATCATTTTTTACTATAAAGACTATAACTAAAACATAAATCTGACACAAGTCCTTCCAAATTGTGCTCGGTTTTTAACCTCATATATTATTTGTGTCTATCCTCTCATCTTTTTTCTCTTTCCTGTCCGCTTATCCGCCTTCCTACCGCTTATTTATTTACGGCATCAATCACATTTTTCGCGCATTTTATTCTTTCCAGGTCATTTTATATATTTTTTTCTCCTTTTATACACATTGAATCCAGTTTGCTTGAGTCCACGATGGCATGTGTTCTACCTACGTTTAGCAGCACCCATCCATCTTCTCAGGGCATTCTCCCCTTTCTCTTTTCTTTTTTTTTTGGGGGGGGGGTGGAAAGGGTGGATATATTTTAGGACGGGTTGTTTTGTCCTATACAAACTATATTTTTTGATATCTTCGTATTTTATATTTTGTGAGTATTATTTCTCTCTCATTTATTTTTTTTCTCATTTGATTACATATGTCTGTATTTGTACTCTGTTATTGGTTTTGTTATCTATTTTTGAGGGGCCCACATTGTACAAGCATTGCTTTTTAGTGGGTCCCTCCATTTCCATCTTAATTTAATTTCTATTGAAAAATAGTATACTTATTTAAAACCTCCAATGTGTTGCCCAAATCGTGTAAGTTTTTTTTTCACAACATATGTATTATTATTTTTGTTTCTTTGCAATGGATACAAATACTTATTTTTATATATATGGTATACAATTTGTTTTTGTTTGATGGAAGTGAAATAAATAAAATTGAAATTGAAATTTTCTCATGCTTATTAAGTCATTCTTATAATACTGTGCACACATGCTCGAATAATTGATACAGTAATCAAAGTACGGGAATATATACACACTTGGCTTCACATAATTTTAACTAAGAGATATAGGCCATGGTCCAAGTTAAGCATCAGACTTCGGGCCAGTGTGTTCATAAAATGGCCTATGTGAAAACATTATTCACACTGTTAAAATGCTCAAAGTGTAAGTCTTATGTTCACACTGCGGACGCTTTGGCAGTGTGACTGTTCACAGCGTGATTTTTTTTTTTTTTATTTATTGATATATTCATATTCCACAATCATCGAAGTACATTTCGTAATAAATCATGTTTACAATGAAAAAATGCATAACATATGTAGGATTGAAACGTAGCAATGAAATGAAAAAAGTGGAGGGGCCTACTAAAAAGCAGAGCTTGTAAAAAGTAGACCCCCTATCAAAACTTTATACAAGGGTAATATGACACAAATAGAGTAAAATAATCAGCAAAATTCTATAAAATTATATAGATATAAACACTGTAACACAAATGTATATACACTATATACAAAACTAAATATTGACTTTAAAATAATCAATACTACCGGGGATAAGTATGAAGTTCACAAATATTTGATCGAAGCAATAAGAATTCAGAAGAAATTTTTTGATGAGAAACATGGTCGACTATGTGTTTCACAATGTTGAAATGCACAAATTTAACAGTGTGAAGGTGATTTCACATTGTGTTCCACACTGTGAACACACTGTGGAACACTGCGCCCTTTTCCGGTAGGGAATGCTGGGATATGCCATAAACTATAAACGATAAACTGTCGAACATACATATTGGCCTATTGGAAACTTACCTGAAATTTTTAAATTTGGCTGTGTTCAAATCTTTTATTGGAATGGGCCCTTTATTGGGTTCATGTCTTACTCTGTAGAAGATGAGAATAACATGACAAAAATAATTACTCTTGTTTTATCATTGATTTTACTCGAATATATTATACAAATTTGTGTTTAAAAATGTAAGCGAAAATGTGCACTCTCTAGAAGTGATTTTTTCTGTTAATTTTGTATACATTTGTCTATGAATTCATTATTACTATTATATCATTGTTGTTGTTATCATCATTATAAGGATGAAAATAATATATATATACATTTTTTTTTTTTGGGGGGGGGTAAAAATAAGAATCGCTTCCAAAATTATTAACCTATGAATTCGTTCATTATATAGGCCCTGTAATATTCACTTTACTTTTATATGAACCTTTCAATAATTATGTTCCACAGTTAAACAAACATGTTTAATTTTAATATTGAAAATTAAAAATTGAAGTTCTAAGTTTTGCTAAGATCCTAACACTTTTTTATATTGTTTAAAAAGCTGTAATAAACAGCGTTGTATAAAAAACTAATATAAACAGCATTTTACTGGAAAGAACAAATGGGGCTATTGAATTTGGACATCACACATCATTTTCATTATGCTGAAAGTAAGACAGACCTATTTTAGTCCATACAATTTAAACAAGAATTCCCGATAAATCCTTGGAATACAACCTACCGCTCACCCAACAAACTAACCAACCAGACAACTAACCAACCATCCAACCAACCAGCAACCCAACTTACCAGTCAACCAAGTAAACGAACCAGACAACCAACCAATCAACAAACGAACTAGACAACCAACCAGCCAAACAACCAACCTACCAGACAACCACCTAACCAACTAACCAACAAACCAACCCAACAGCCAGACAACCAACCAATCAACCAACTAACCAGACAACCAAACAGCGAGCCAATCAACCAACCAGCCAAACCACCAATCAATCAATCAACCAACCAACCATCCATCCATCTATCCATCCAATGAACCAACCAAACAACCAATCAGAAAACCAACCACTTAACATGAAACCAACTAACCAGCCACCCAACCAACCAACCAAGCAACGAGACAACAATCACCAAACCAGACAACGAACCAACTATCCAACCAACTAAACTACCAAACAATTAACCGACCAAATAACTAGACAACCAACCACCAAACCAGACAGCCAACCAACCAATTAACCAACCATCCATCCATCCAACCAACCACCACCACCCAGCCGCAAAGCAACCCTGTAGGTAAGAAAACAGTGTCACGCAGTGTGATCACAGTATGTTCACACAGTGGACTATACACTGTTAAAAATGCTCGTATGCAACAACAGTGCAAAGACATTTTCACAGCGTGTTCCACACTGTGGACATACTGTGGCACAAATTTCGGGACACTGTGCTCCTTCCAATAAGGAAATATCACAAAATTACTTTACCTTCGCCGTTTGCGACCTATCCCCAAGAACGATGAACTTTCTTCTTTAGATATGAAGATATCTTCGTGGCGAAGCTTACGTGGTTTAATTCTGTGATATATATGCTTCTCTCGAGATGACATCATCTCTGTCGGTGGCGATCCCGCGCCAACTTTCGAGTTATTAGTTAAACCTCCATCCTCTCCGTTATAAGCTCCTTTAATCGAAATAAATTGAAGGGAAAATGTTTGCAATTAAAGACATTATATACTATTAATTTTTTAAGGCTTGCAAGTCACAAAGCTAATAATAATAATAATAGTAATAATAATGATGATGATGATGATAGTAACAATAAAATAACATATAACAAAAATAATCCGGATTTTAAAAATAAAACACATAAAAAATAGATGTAAGTTTTGACGAAGCCATGCTTCTAGGTTAATTTGAACTGAATAGAAGAATTGACTATATAGCTGAAAACTCTAAACTAATGTTAAGGGTCCTCCCACCCCCCCCCCCCAAAAAAAGCAAACCAACAAAAACAAACAAAACTAAAAAAATACGCGATACATAAAATGCAAGTAATGAGCACAACATACAATCACGTCAGTCAATACATATATAAAAATAAATAAATCGATAAATAAGTCGCTTAATCACTGAATCAGTCAACAAGCAATCGATCATAATTATTTACAGCCAGACATTCAATCAACCAACTAATTAATCGACATAGGGGGGGGGGTGTTGCAAGAAAATATTTGCGATGGATTGCAAATATTCTGTTGCAATTGTACAACTGATGGACGTTAGCTGTAGAAAATCAAATTAAACTTCTTGTTTCAAGGAGCAGATTAACAATCAATCACTAATTTGCAATTAACTACAAGACATATGATGGATTTAGGGACCAAAAAAAAAAACTTGGAAGTGATCGCAAGTTTCTTGCAACACCCCATTAGTGTTTATTCGTACTTGAACTCAAATCGGAGTCCCGGGGCCGGTTTTCGACTCGCATAGTTGGACTCGACTAAAACACTGTCCATAAGCCAGCCAAACAGACAGTATATCAGTAATTAATCAATCAGTCTGCCATTTAATAAACAAGTGAATCAATCAATCTATTAATGAATAAGTTATTCAATGAATCAATTCATTGACTTGCCTACCAAACAATGGATGAATAAATTAATGAAGTTTTCAATCAATCGGTCAATCAATCAATCAATCAGTCAATCAATCAATCAGTCAATCAATCAATCAATCAGTCAATCAATCAATCAGTCAATCAATCAATCAATCAATCAATCAATCAGTCAGTCAATCAATCAATCAGTCAATCAATCAATCAGTCAGTCAGTCAATCAATCAATTAATCAATCAGTCGATCAATCAATCAATCAGTCAATCAATCAATCAGTCAATCAATCAGTCAATCAATCAATCAATCAGTCAATCAATCAATCAATCAGTCAATTAATCAATCAATCAATCAAGCAGTCAATCAGTCAATCAATCAATCAGTCAATCAATCAGTCAGTCAGTCAATCAATCAATCAGTCAATCAATCAATCAATCAGCCAATCAATCAATCAATTACGTCTGTTGTCCACTACCTAAAATTACCTGTTGATAAAACAGCAGACCTATTATCGATCTCCCCCAGATAAGTAGAATTCATGTAATATGCATCGAAACCCTCACTTGCTCTGGGGTGATATTTTTTGCCGATTATGATGTGAATTGCTCCTATTGTCGGTATAGATTTCAGCTGGAACAGATGAAGTATTTGTATCACCATCCCCTACGCGATCGTGAAGTCCGAGTTGAGCGCCAATCATTAAATTCTCATCCTCGATCACACTCCCAATAGGCACTGTACGTGTGTCATGCGAAAAAAAAATCATAAGGCAATGGGGTGTTGTAATTTTGCAATCGATAGATCAACATAAGCTGTAGCAAATCAGACTACCCTCCCTTTTGTTCAAGTAGCACATTATCATTCATGATATTGCAATTAATTGCAAGATAATATATGATTGATTTTGGGACCCAAAACGACTTCCAATCAATTTTGAATAAGTTCGCCATATTTGCGAGGACATTCCATATCATATGGCGGACATGTTTTTCTTTTGTATCCTAATACACCACTGCTACGTTGTAGAATCATGTTCCCGACCTTTCGTTGGAAGAACGCGAACGCTTATTTACGACGGTAGTTGATTTTGGAAGAGACTTTTGGGCCCGTCGTCATGGCCGTAAAACTGTCCTGCAATGCAAATTGTGTGACATGAGATTTTTTCGTTTCGCATCTGGAATGGAAACATTCAATTTGCGTTTCGTGTGCAAAATTCTGGTTGTTACTATGGTAACAGCGATATATCAATTCAATTCAATTTCAATTTCAAAATTCTGGTTGTTACTATGGTAACAGCGATATATCAATTCAATTCAATTTTCAATATCCGATTCAGGACGACTTTCTAAAGCCACATTTGGATCCTCCTAGAGCTCGAGAGGCCGCCCGGGGCCCACTTCCATTAATTAGTGGATACCAGACGCGACCACGCGTAAAAGGGGAAAGAGTGGGCAAGAACGTTACGTATAGGCCAATGTAACGTTATAAGGGTGTCAAAAACGATGTTTGAAATAATGAAAAAGGTATGTATATCCAATCCAATAGGGTTTAATTCACAAGCCAAATACTTGTTAAAAGTTGCACTTTCATAATCTGGAAAAGACTTGCTTCCCATGTTTAGGGTACTTTTCGAGACCCCATGGTCGTGCCTGGTATGCATTCAATAATGGAAGTGGTCCCCCTCGGAATTTGAATCTAATCCCCCATTTCTCGGGAAAGTAAAATATATTGCCCATTACATCGTGTGCTAGAGGCACATCGTTTGTGTAGAAGGAGTAAACATAGGAAACAAAAGAAGCCCCAAGTTCAAATGTTTCTAGTTCCAATGAACGGAATCATTCAAGCGCTATTTACCAAATGCATATTCATTGCATTCCATTTTCTCCTCATAAAGAACAGTGAATGCAAATTTGGCAAATTGAGTAGTGGTTGTGGCAAAGATAGTGTTCAAGAAGGAAGGCTTGGCAACATATCATCATCGTCATCATCCGTTAAAGTACAGTCCACCAGGTTGGTGTATCATCGTACTTGTAGAATTGTGCAGGAGTATGTACAGTGCTGTGGAATTAAGATCTATTCTACATGTACGTACGTTTAAAAAAAAGAGAAGAAAAGAAACAGCGCAGTCTTAGCGCAATTGGATTTCCTGCACCTCATCCTTGAAGCTGGCTACTGAAGTGCAGTTAACTGTAATGGCATGCAGGGGGAATATTCCAAAATCTAATGGCATCAGGAATAAAAGTTTTCTGATAAGTAACATGAATAGAAATAGAAATGTACATTGTTGAAGAAGCATTATATGGTGCACGGGAACCAAAGACCCTATTTCAGTCGACTCGACTAATAAAGCCATATAAACCCCTCAAACAAGTTTGGAAATCTGAGTTTGGCCATTAGTTTCTCCCAACTCCCAATTTTACACAATGCATATTCGGCATCATTCAAAAGATTATTTGATTCTCTTTAAAATAATACCATGCTTGTTATGATCATGCCATCACGAAAGGAGCAGGATTCAAAAGTGTTGGATGAGGTCTGAATTGAAAAGCTGCAAAACGAGCAAAAATTTTGGAAATCTGAGTTTGATGGCCATTAATTTCTCCCAACTCCCAATTTTACACAATGCATGGTTGATATCATTCAAAAGATCATTTAATTTTCTTTAACATGATACCATGCTTGTTATGATCATGCCATCACGAAAAGAGCAGGATTCAAAAGTGTTGGATGAGGTCTGAATTGAAAAGCTATAGCAGAAATAGTCGTGGAGGGTCAATACAGAACATGATTCTTTTGTCTGTGTCAATAGAGATGAAAATCCATTCAAATCAAGCCCCTGCTTCTTTATTTTTATGTTTTGATGTGGTTTATGTAGTGGTGGTTCTGTCATGGTTTGAGTCGTGGTTCGAAATACCCATGCATAATGTTTGTTTATTTGTTGTGTGTTTGCTTGTGCAGAGATGTGTTTGATTCCATGTTAGTGTTGATGTTAAGGTGCATGAAAACAATTAAAAGAAACCGCTGAGAAACTCATCACCACGGGAAAAAGAACAGTGACTTTCAACATGTTCAATATTGTGTCATTTTGCAACTTTTGAATTTTGACCTTGCCCCCACATTTCAAGGCACTGCACCTCCATGTGAACCATAATCATATTATATAGTATCATTTTAAAAAAATTAAATGATCTATTCATTGATATTAATTACACATTGATATTAACTAAAACCGAGGAGGGATGATCGATCAAAGTCAGATTTCCAAACTTTTTTTGAAGAGTTTATATGGTATAGGTTCGTTGTTGAAAACTAGGCTGAAAACGTAGCCTATAGACTGCTAAGTGTGTGATCAATCTTTGCTGAACTCATTTATTTATCAGCGCAGACATAATGAAGATGACAACATGTTTTGGGGAAGATTTAATATCATGCAAAATGTAGGAAACATCAATAAATTGAGCATATTGTTCACACACCTTTTATGGTGAAAAAACAGGCCAAGATTGCATGATTTCTATATACATTATATTGAAAAGGGGGCTGAAACCACAGTCTATAATGTCATTTCAAATTACTGACACATTTTCTAAAAGCAGAGATATAGACAAAGAGAATGATATTATGCTTGACAAAATATATCCAAGGAAGTACAAAAGAAATAAAAATTTCTTTATCGATTTTCGACAATTTTTTAAGCAAGAAATCTCCCAAACTAATAATGTGCAAAATTCATGACCTAATTTGCATATAATTGCACAATAATTTCTGTTCCCAAAATTTTGCATGTTTCTTAAGCGCTACTCGAACAATATATTTTGAAAGTTTCATTAAAAAAACAAACATGGTTTGGTTGAGATATTCTCCCTTGAATTCATGCTATGTGTATAATATCTAAAAAATTGTGAAATATAGGGCCATTTTGTAGTGACGTCATATATTACGTCATTACGAAGGAAAGACCACCGATAATACCCGACAACAATGCATTTTTTTTTTGAAAATTAATTCAGGGTCAATTCTCCAGCTATGGGGTCATTTGCTTGTTCAGCTTTCGGTCGAATAAATGGGCTGGCGGGCTATCATGATTTTGGGCCCCGCGGCGCCAGAAACACGTGCCCCCTTGTCCCCTGGATACGCCACTGCTCTCGAGACCCTAGGCTAAAATAGATCTAGGCCTATGTCTGAAAGGTTTTATTTGACAGATTTTTTTTTTTAAGAGTACCGGGGTAGACATAATAAGAGTGCCCCAAATCATATAAAAATTTGAGCACACTATACGAATTGCCTAAGAAATTATTTTCCCTTTTATATTCTTACTGAAATAATCAATTGTGGAGTTTCATGTCATGCGATCAAACATTTAAAAAATTATGTGGAAGGATGAAAATACATAAACATACGATATTTCTCATATTCATACCGAAACGCTGATCATCAATTAATACTCAGCTACCTGTTGTGAAATCGAAATTATCCTTCTTGTATTTTCTGACTGGTGCCACCTCACTTGCTTTGGACGTTTCATGTTTGGTCTGTTGCTCTTGACCGGAAACCTGAAAGTATTCGTGACGGCGCGAGGATAAAATCTCAAGCAAAAACACTGTCACAAGTTGAAGAACACGAAAGACATCCATTCCTAAAAACGAGAGATCGTCTAGATCTATTTTATCAATCTTGGCCAAATTCTTATTTCAATGCTCCATGATCATTGTGGTCTTGTGGACTGTCTCCATGTGATATCAACGCCGTGTAAAGAGCGAGATTTGTTGTGGGCATCCAGAGAAATGAATCCGATTGAGCGTGTCATGAATGGGAAAAATACAATGAGCTGAAAAGTGAAATCAAGAAAACCTCGCCGGATGGGGAAAAAAGAAAGAAAAGAAATACGAGCTCCACCATAATTCTTATAAGCCTACATGCGCTGCGCTGCCTGAAACGCAGCAAGCTTTATTAAAGCGCGTTGCGCAATGAATGCGCTCTCAGTGCACTGTGTCATAATACAAAAAGTAGTTTCGCGCATTATCTATCCATCCATCAGAATACGCGCTGAAAATGACACTGGCGTTCCTAAAATAGTTTAGGGCAACGAACGTAGAGGGCAGCAACACACAAGCGTGTTGCTCTAAGGAAGGTCAACTCGATACGCGCATGCAACTGAGCTGCGCGCATACTTTATTGTTCATGACAACGAAATCAAATGCCGATCAAATACAACAACAAATTAGTAGTGATCAAGAAACGAATATGAAAGAATATGACTACAACGATATCAAAGATAACATTAAAAAATATGTTGAGGATATACATAAATATGAAAACATACTTTTATATTTAAAACTTTACAAATGCAAGTTTCAGGAAACTAAAATCATTACCAAATGGTTGGTTGTCTGTCAAGCTGACAAGACGTGTTTTGTTCGAGCTCCGCTAATTTGGACTTAATTTTGGTGTTATCGTTCGAGTTTCATTATAATTTTTATATCAGTCTACTGGACTTATTGCGTACAACATGAATATGCGGTTATCTTAATTCTTCTATCATCATCAAAAGTGTTAAAACGTCGAATTCGTCGTAAAATTTCAGTTTTTAGAGAGATTTTTCTTCAATATTTGCATCTTCTTTCGCGTAAATTGCTTTGACAACGGGCATGCGCTACGCGGGGATCATCTCTGCGCCCACTGCATCAACACCTGCGCTCATGTGTGTGTCTGGATTTACGCGGACATCGACACCTGTTGTCAGTGACGTCATAATGGAATTCTTCCTGTCAATGGCCCATATCCTCTATTTTTAGCAACTTGGACCTAGTATTATGAAGGCAGCTTATCATCGTGTTTCTGCATGACGATTTCAAAGACGTTTCTGCCAAAAGAGATCAACTATCAAGTAAGATCTTTCCATTTATTCATCTTCATGTTAAACTTTTAATGCTTCATCAAATTAACTGGATACGTGAAAACATCCGTCATTATCGTCCTAAAGTGCTTAATCGTCATCATCAACAACATCGTCGCCATATCTTCTTCTTCTTCTTCTGTATCCTTCCTCCGCTGTATCGGAGATCCGCAGTTTGATACTGCATTAATGGTAGCGTTACATATTTTGACGTGAGAGTAAGGTAGATCGAGAGAGGTGAATCTTATGCAAGAAATTTAAGACAAGTAGGTTAAGGTCGTTCTGGAGGAATCTGCTAATTCGACGTCAGGTAGAAACAGGACGGAAGCGGTAAATTGTTGAGGTTCTTGATCATTGAAATACACAGAAAAATACTGCAGTTCCTCGTCTTCTTTTATTAAGTGTAGAAGTGTTTTCCTGTGTGTGCTAAACGCTGGGCATTCTCCAACAAAATGTACAACGCTTTCCAGTTCGGAGTGGCAGAACTTGCAGGACGTTGAGGTACTTGATTCAGAGAGAATAATCTTCTATTCGTTGGGTATGTACTGCAGGATAATTGAGCTCTGATGGATATAGCTTCCCTCAAGAGAGGGCTGGAGACTTGCTTTGGGTAATAATTCTTTTTATTACGTTGGGTCATGCCCGACCATAGACTTAGAGAAGATTTTTTTAGCAACTGCAATTTCAAGGGCTGCATAGTGTTGTTTATAAATTTTTCCCATTGCTAGCTTCTTCCATACTTTATATGGAATGCGCTCTCTAAGGATGTTAGTGAGACTTGGAAGCTCATAACTATTGAGAATTTTTATCCAGCGTCTTACCAATGGTGTATTGTTTGCTATACCATTCAATAGGATTCTTCTTTCAGTGCGCTCGTTTGAAAGGCTTGCATATTGCCCAAGTAAGAGAAGAACTTCATAGTCGATTCGCTTATCCATTGGAAGGATATCTAGCAATAAATAAACAATTTCGTCAGCCGCACTCCTTGGCAAACCAAGCACTCTTTTAAAAAAGAAAAGATTGAGCCTTGTTCAGACGGGACAGCATGTAGTTGGTAAGTTGGATGATCTGAATCCCATATAGCATTCTTGGTATGCAGAACATTTTCCAAAGATGAGTGCATATAGGTGGCAGCAGGCGTAGAGTTCCTTGCTTTGTTCCAGTAAGCGAGAAGAAGGTGTTATATCCCTTTGATATGATGTCATTGGTTTGATCAATATTACAATTGCTTTTTATTATGCCAAGGTGTGGGTGCTCTCTGCTTTCCTTGATCGTCATTCCTCCCATTTTCCACTCGATTGAACTTACACTGGTTGATGTTTTTTGTTTATTACTACTACGGCACTTTTTTGTGGATTAATTTTATATCTCCAGGCACAGGAATAATTGAAGGTGAGGTCCAGCATTGATTGGAGTTCACGAGGGCATGTACTGATAAGAGCAACGTCATCTGCTAGTACTATTACTCCCATGTAGCAACCGTTAATAGAGCATCCTAGACAAGCATTCCTTAGTGATTTGATCAGGCCATCGATGAAGACTGTATATAAGGTGGGAGAGAGCACACTTCCCTGTTTTACACCTTGAAGGATTTGAAAAGGAGAGCTGACTTTTCCTTCCCACATGACTCTACTGGTACTACCATTGTAGAATTCTTCCAGTGTAGATAACAGAGATTCATGGAGGCCTAGGTTTTGAAGCTTAGAAAATAGGCCTTTATGCCAAACGATGTCAAATGCTTTCTGTGCATCAAGAAGAGCAAGATATGTTGTGCATTTCTTGGCAGAGTTCAGTTGGATTATTAATTCCAGTGAGGATGCAGTAAGGAGGCAAGATTTGCCTTTCTGGAATCCAAATTGTAACTGGTCTGGGACATCATTTATTGCAAGTGGAATTTCTAGTTGAGATTTGATGAGCATTTCCAAAACTTTACCAATTGTTGAAGAAACTGTTATGCCTCGGTAGTTAGAAGGATCTTTAACATCTTTTCCTTTTCCTTTGTGAACTGGGACTATAAGGCCGGACTTCAAAGGTTCAGGAATATACTTTAGGGATATACATCGATTGAAGAGGCGAGGAGTAATTTCCGAGCTATTGGGCCAAGATATATAAGATGCTCAGGAGATATATTATCAGGTCCTGCAGCTTTTTGTTTCTTGAGAGAGTTAATAGCTTCATCTAGATCTTTTGAAGTAGAGGGTTGAAGTGGTGATTCAGATTGTCCTGGAACGGGCGAGTGGGGAAGGCTTCATCTATTTCAGGCGGAGAAGAGGCATTTATATAATCCGGTTTAGCAAGATCTGAGAAATATGTGTTGAAGCCATCTAAAACTGCCTCTCCTTCATACGTTGTACCCCTATAAGACAGTGTGTCGGTGGACCGAGATCCTTTGGTGCGTTTGACAAGCCTATAGAAGAGTTTGTCATTGCTACCTTTAGCATCCTCAATTTCTGAAAGGAGATTATTGTGACACGTCCTCCGTGCTTGCCTGATGCTACTTCTAAAAAGACGTTTGGTATATATATGCTTGATCCAGAGAGGGTCCTTGCCTTTTGGTTTCCCGCTGGCCCTCCAGAGACGCCAATAATGTTGAGATTGTTTATAACATGCCTCTACCTTTTTTGTCCACTCTCTTCTCCCTTTCCTTTTTCTTTTCTGACGGCCCTTCGAGTGTGGTAGAGTTAGTGATACCTTCAGCATTTCTTTGCTAAGTTGATCAAGCAACAAGTCAATTTTAATCGGATCCAAACACATTGTAGGAAGATTATAGAAAAGTTTCTTTGATATTTGTTCCATAGGAAGAGTATAGAGATGGTGCCGCTGGTCTGCACTGCACTGATGCCAAAATATCTTAGGACGACGTATAGACTTTCCAGATCCTCCAGTGATGCGATCAGGTATATCATGATCTACTTGATAATTGGCTAAAAGTGGTAGTGAAAATGTCACTTTAACTGGTGTGTGGTCAGAGGTGTTTAGAGGATCATCATGCTCAATAAGAAGGTCAGAGAAGCAGTTTTCTAGTTTTGCAGGTATTATAAAGTCATCAATGTATGAATGTCGTAAACCATCATCTGATTGGAAGGTGTACAGCTCCTTTTTATTTTGGAGAGATGACAAGTTAATCATGTTCTCACTAATCAGAAATTCCTTTAGAATACGTTTTGTAGGTTTTTTGCACGATGCATTTGTCAGATCAGCATTCAGATCTCCACCAAGTATAATCAAGGCCTCTTTATGAGTTGTTTCGATGTGGGATATGGTAGAGAGCATATGATGATATTCAGAAATACTATTGGCATCAACATCACACGGAAAGTATCTATTGCAGATAATTAAATGCGAGTTTGATGGCTCATGGAGTAGATCTGTAATGACTAATCTTTGTGATTGAGATTCTATCTTTGTTGCTTTCCAAGAGCTTGATGTTCTGATGAATGTAGCTACTCCACCCTTTGCTCTCCTTCTTGGTAGTGGTAACGATGAGTTATTTTGCTGTGATATACTAAAGACTTGGAAGTTATCATTGATATTAGCAAGCTCATTAAGGTCCCAATGGTAAAGCCAGTGTTCTTGAATTAATAGGATATCCAATTCTTCTAATAGACGTGATATGAAAGCATTGTTAGACTGTGCCCCCCTGCAGTTGAAAGTTCCCATTCTTAGTTGTTTTCCTTGTTGTTTTCTAGTAAGTGGAGACTTGTGGAGGTTAAGTGTAGTATTTGTTGGTGTTGGGCTCTCAGTGCTTGGCGAATGACAGGGTCTGTAGTGGATAGGGGTAGTGCTAGAAGATTTATTGTATACATCACTGCCTGGTAAGTGTTCTCCATTAGAGTTTTGTGGTCGGCGGTTGAGGCTCGGCCCTGCCGAAAATCCTGTTGCTTTGGTGAAGGTGTTAGGTTGGAGGCCTCCTGATTCAGTTCTTGAGTGACTGATGATCTATCTTTCGTGATGCTGTTATCCTGTTGTTTCCTGGGCTGTTGTAATTCAAGGCATTCTTGAAGAGATATTGGGCTGAGGGGCCTAGAGGTGTGGCAGTGGCTGTTTCTATTTTTCTTTCTCTGAGGTAGATCTGAATCATTGGTATCATGATGAGAGTTACTCTGCTCTTGACCATCTTTAACCTTGTCTGCATAAGATACAAACTGTGCCTGCATATCGTTTATCTCTCTTGCTGTATCCTGTTGAGTTTTTGATGTTACATAACTTGTTTGTGCTGGCCATTGTTCATTATAGTTGACTGCACTTTGCCTTCTTTCATTTGAATGAAACTTGGTGTTTTGACTCTTCCTGTTATTATTATTTATTCCTTTGCTGACATATGGATGGTTTGGTTTCCTTCTGATGAATTCTGGGTGTTTCTTTTTCACACTGAAGGGAGGTTGAGCCTGAATACTAGTATCACAGTTAGAAGCCTTGTCTGAGCTGGTATCGTCAGATAAGAAGCATTCATCAATCAATGGAGAAAATGAGTTCCTGATGGGTATTCTATCTCTAGTATTACATGTAGATTTTCTCCTTTTCATCTGACCTTTAGGCTCATTTCTGACTCTAGAAGTTGACTTTGAGGTATGTTGCAGGGGAGGATTCTCGTTCATCATAAGATCAACTCCTTGTTGAAGGCACTGTGCATATATGAAGTCGAGTTGAAGTTGTAAGTCATACACTGTATCATCCCGATCTTTTACAGCCTTCTCTAATTTATGAATGTAGTGATCTTTCTGTTTAAGTAGATTCTGATCATTAAAACGCAGATCTTGTAACTGCTTGATTTCTCTGGTAGACTCCCCCATCTGCCTGTGAAGACTCTCATTTTCGCTCATGGTCAGGCTAGTCAGTGATCTCTGAACTTTGAGGTCTTCTCTCAATCGATCTTTTTCTTTTTTCATTTTGAAACAATGAGTGCAGGGACCTGTAGAATCCAAAGAGTCTTGACTTTGATTGACATTATTACTCTTCTTGAGTAATTTTTCCCCTTCTGGCTCTAACTGCTCTACTGGAGAGATGATGGAGGGGGACTGGTTAGCATTAGGAACTGGGTCAGGAGTACCAGATTCTTCTTCCAAAACCTCTGGAGTCTCCATGCTCAAGGTTGGAGGATTCACAATACTACAGGAGGAGCAGATAATTGATTCGTCTTTAACTGCTCTGGTAGGGAGGCAAAGAAGGTGAAACCACTTGCAGCAATCTTGACATTCAACAGAGTTTTCAGTATTTGGTGAATTGCAAATAGCACAGTTTTCTTCTTGAGAAACCTGACTTTCTTGAGATGGTGTAGGTGGTGTAGACAGCTTCATAGGTATATCTTCCTGGAATCTGCAATCTGCACAGATGAAATCAATCTCATCCGTACCTAGAAGGTGGGTCAAGTCTTTTGGAGACAAGATTGTGCATTCAAAATGTAGCCATCTGTTGCAGGAGGCACAAAGAATAGTCTCTGTACAGGCATGAGCTTCGCAAACTGGACATGTACATGTTGCCTTTCCTTTTCTTTTGCAGTCGCACCCATTGCGCTTCATGGGAGTCATTTTGGAGAGCAGGTCAAGTCTTCTTTTAATCTCTTCAAGAGTTGATTTTACATCAGTCATATCCACTTGAAGATCAGAAGCATCCATGTTAATGATTTTTGATAACAGCTCTGGAATCAGCTGTGTCTGCTTTCCTCTTACTAGTAACTTGCTAGTTGCTCCGAAGAAAGTGATGGTTAATTTCTTCTGTTTGCCTCGCTTCCCATTAACGAGTTTATTGTAAGTTTCGATGGTATTCTTTGCAATCCCTTTGCTATTAACCCCTTGTGTTAGAACTGACACATGTTGTGGGTTGATGCCCCCTTTCTGGGTTGAAGCAAGAATGGCTAGATTCTGAAGATTCTCAAATAGTGGGTGTGGTAGGGTAACTGCAATTTGTTTTTCACCATTCCGAGTTAAACTACCCATATTCATATCACTTAAAATACACGAAGCCATGGTCATATCATAAATTCAACAAATTTATCAAAACAGATGAAAGAAATTCAACGAAGTTGGAAGAAATAAAATATTTACAACAACAAAACCAATAATCATTAAGATTAAGAATACGATTCTATTTCTAAAATCAAAATGAGTTGTAGCTGCAGGATAGGTGCGAAGAAAGGCTGGATAATGAATAAAATAATAGGATGATGGCGATGGTGAAGGTGATGAAAAATCATAGAATAAAAATTGAAGGATGTAAGATGAGAACGTTGAAAAATCTTCCAGCTCACTGACAGCAATCAATTAAAGAAAATGAAGTTTAGCGAAGTAGGGTGTAACGTTAGGCAGTTAATAATAAGCAGTGTGACGAAAATAAATAGGCGATGAGTGCAAACGAAAAGGATGAAAGGGTTGACATTGAAGCGATGAAGGATGAATAAGGATGACCGAAAAGAGAGGATGATAAACGTTAGACTATATTATGAATTGAAGGATGAAGGGTGACAAAAATCATAAGTCAAAGAGAGTGAATAGACAATAGAGACAGTCTGAAGATTTGCTAATAATATTGTTTTATGTACTCACTCCCCTGTGTCTTACTCATGTGATGAACTCGAGTCTGATGATGGCTAGAAGTGGGGATCCAATTCAAACATCAAAGAACTTGATTGACTTGGACTTGGTGAAAGTTCCGCTTCAGGTACAATAGGCCAACTCTTAAATGCACGAGTGGGACCACGTAGAGAAGTTGGGCGCAGGTTTCTCGCGTACACAGTAACAGTTGTTTACATACGCGGATCAAGACGCAAGTTCCAAAAACCCTTTTCGAAGAAAAAGGTCAAAAAACTTGAGAAAATGGACAAAAATCCCGCCAATACTCCTTTTCAATATAGAAAATTTATATGGAGTGTGGTGACTGGAAAAACCCGATCAAGATGATTCCAAAATCAATATCATTGAACAATCCAATCCGCAGAAAAATCGGTAAATTTCGGGAGCACAAAGAAACACGTCCTCTCTCTACCGCTCTCTCTACTATCCTTGTCTATAGACTATACCAAACTCTTCCATTATGCCTATGACCTCATTGGTAATATGTAGCGAAGCAACATCTTTCTCTGCCTTATTATTGTATTTTCGATAATGCTACCCAAACCAAAGTTTCCGTGTGGCATCTGTGATAGGTCTGTCACCTGGAAGGCGCCAGCTATTGCTTGTAATAGCTGTGGTATATGGTACCACAAGAATTGTGTCAATATCAGTACCGCGGTCTTCAATGCCTTGGAAAAATTCAACGCAGACTGGATATGTTGCTCATGCGGTTTACCTCAATTCCATTCAAGTCTCTTTGAATCTTCAATACCTGACAGCATCTTAGACTCGGTGAACTCCGGTAGAGAGAGTCCTGTACCTGGTCATCCCCAGGCCTGTTCAACACCGCTACCAGATGCCCCAGACACGGTGCCCATGAGTGCTCAACAGAAAAACATTAGTGTGTTAGTAATTAACTGTCAAAGCATCAAGAATAAACTGGCCGAATTTTGGATAATCATTGAAACAGCAAAGCCCGACATCATAATCCTTACTGAAACATGGCTGAACTCGAACATCCTGAGCAGTGAGATCTTACCACAAGGTCTGCATTATGAGCTTTTCAGAAGAGATCGATCAGATGGCTATGGAGGTGTAGCAGTCGCTATCTCCAGGAGTTTTGATGCAAAACATCTTCACACTGCAGATGACTGTGAAGCACTGTTTATCGAGCTTAATATTACAGCCAACAGGAGTCGGAAGGAGTCCATTATTGTTGGAGCAGTCTACCGACCACCAAGCTCTCGGAATGACTACATGGAGAGTCTCTGCACCAACATAAGAAATGTGGCTCAACAACACAGAAAGTCTGTCTTATGGATTGGAGGAGACTTCAATTTACCAGACATCGACTGGAGTGACTATGTGGTCACTGGCCACCGCAACACGCAATCAGTGAATAATGACATCTTCACTACAATCGTCGAAGCAGGTCTTGAGCAGATTGTCACCTTTCCCACTAGACTGGAACATACTCTCGACCTGTTCCTGACAAATAGACCAGCCTTCATCAACAATTGTCAGTCGATGCCTGGAATTGGTGACCATGACATCGTGTGTATCAACACCGACATCATACCACGCAGACGCAAACCTGCCAAACGCAAGATCTATCTGTGGGACAAGGCCAACATGGAGGATGTCCGTAAAGGAGGTGAAAGGATGGCTGAAGAATTCTTTAGCAAATACGACGCGTCCTCATCGGTAAATGAGATGTGGTCATCCATTAAAACAGAATTACAGGAAATACTTGACAAACATGTTCCATCAAAATTCACCACTCAAAGATACAATCAACCCTGGGTCAACAGGAAAGTTAAGAGGTTAAGTAGACAGAAACAAAGAGCCTACAACAAGGCCCGCTCATACTGTGGTCCGAGGAAGGCACGGATGTGGGAGAAATTCATCTCACTGAAGAGGAAAACGCAGAAAGCTTGTAAGGAGGCCTACGAGACATACATAAACAACATCATTTGTCCTGATCTTCGATCTAACCCCAAAAGATTCTGGAGCTACATCTCAAGCAAGCGCTGTGATAGTAATGGCATCTCCCCCCTTCGTGGACCAACTGGCGCAACTTTCACCAGCAGTAAGGACAAGGCAAACCTCCTCAACGACCAATTTTCATCAGTCTTCAACAACGTTGATGAGGACAGGGAGCCCATCCCCAACCTTGGTCCTAGTCCGTACCCCCGCCTATCGCACATTGACGTCACTTCAAATGGAATAATCAAACTCCTTAAGAAACTAAACCCACACAAAGCATCTGGACCCGACAACATTCCTCCCCGACTTCTGAAAGAACTCGCAGATATTCTTGGTCCCGTTCTTGCCACTCTTTACCAAGCATCAATTGACACTGGCATTCTACCAGAGGCATGGAAATCTGCTAATGTAACACCCATCTATAAGAAAGGGGACAAGAGTTTACCATCCAACTACCGCCCGATCTCTTTGACCATCATATGCTGTAAGATCCTAGAGCATATCATCCACAGCACCATAATGGGCCATCTTGATGTTCATAAGATTCTCACTGATGTGCAACATGGCTTCAGGAAGGCAAGATCTTGTGAGTCCCAGCTGATCCTAACCGTGGACGACCTTGCTCGCAACATCGACGCATGTGTCCAGACTGATGTGATTCTGCTTGACTTTGCCAAGGCTTTTGACAAGGTGCCCCATCCTCATCTTTTACGTAAGCTAGAGTACTACGGTCTCTCCGGCAGCCTCTTGACGTGGATCAGAAATTTCCTTCATGGCCGTACTCAGCGTGTAGTAATTGACGGGGAAAGTTCCGACATTGCACCAGTAACCTCAGGTGTACCCCAGGGCAGTGTACTTGGGCCGCTCCTTTTCCTGGTCTACATCAACGACCTTCCCAACTGTGTCTCCGATGGCACCAATGTCAAGCTCTTTGCCGACGATACCATGGTGTATAGGGCCATCAACAGCCATGATGATGCAGTTCAGCTGCAACAAGATCTAAATGCACTACAAGAATGGGAAAGGAAATGGCTAATGGAATTTCATCCCGGGAAATGCCAGGTTCTTCATGTCTCCAAACGGAAGAAAAAAGACCGACATAGCCATACATATACAGTCCATGGAACTGAACTAAAGCCTGTTGAATCTGCCAAGTACTTGGGCGTTGAGATTTCGAGTGATCTCTCCTTTGACAGACACATTGACAACATTACCAAAAGGGAATGAAGACACTTGGCTTCTTAAGGAGAAACTTGCCCGGTAAGTCATGCTCCAAGGAAACCAAAGCTGCCTGTTACAACACACTTGTTCGACCTATCGTGGAGTATGCAAGTTGTGTGTGGGATCCCCACACCAGCAAAGCCATTTCCAAGGCAGAATCTGTGCAACGGAGTGCAGCTCGCTATGTGATGAACAATTACTCAAGACGATGTAGCGTCACAACCATGATTGATGCGCTTCAGTGGAAGACCCTGCAACATCGTAGAGCAGTGTCAAAGCTTACTATGATGTACCGAATCACCAACCATCTGATTGACATCCCCGACGACCAGTTGGTACCGCTCAACACTCCAACCAGAGGCCACAGCAAGAGATTTCTAATCCCACGATCACGCACATCACTACTGAAGGATACGTTCTTCCCAAACACCATCCGTTTGTGGAACGGTCTACCTGAAAATGTGGTCATCTCACCATCGATCGACATCTTCAAGACACGAGTCAGAGATGTCGTCTTAAACTAACTCAAAATATGAGAACAATTTGTATATAGTGTATATGCGTTCGTTTTTGGACTTATTTTCATCGAGCTTTGCTACGAGCAACACGTTTAATTAGCCGATAGACAACCAACTGTTGTGCGACGATACTCTGTGGAGGTTTATGCACACTACTGGAAGAAGAAGAAGATTGTTGTTATCAGCGATTTCACCAGACGGCTGAATTAGGTGATTTGCGCTGAGACGATTTTGTGACCACTCGCAAAGCATTTCGGGATTGAATATGTCCCCCTTATTTTCTCTGGGCTCTTCGCTGAACCCATCATCATTCTATCCTTAAGCTACATTATGCTCCGTCGTCTGCTTAGATTTCAACCCCCTAGTCTAGCACTGGTACTTGTTCTGCTAGGCGTCGATCAGCATTTATCTGCAGTCCATATAGGCCGTGACTCATTTATTTATTAGAGCAGGCAGCAATGCCAATGGGTATTAAAAAAAATAATTCACGTATCTACCAATAGGCAATAGTATGTTATCATTTCTTTTCACCATTGTCCCCAAAACTTATAAATTTAGAAATACATTCCAATCAGTAATAAGCGAAGTCCACATCTAACCTAGATCTTGATCATGTTGATCGATAGACCAAAAGCTTCAGTCTCTGTATTTTGGTTGCTCTGCTGAACTGCGCTGGCTCACTCACCGATAGAGATTATAGTAAAATGTCAGAAATTGTTGAATAAATCCCCAGAAACGACGGTTATTCCTGTCTAGTTGATCGATAGACCAAAGTCTAAAGATCTAACTTTATTTGTCTAACTAGACAAATGCTCTGACCAGTCTCGATCTGTTTGTTGAAGATGTTGTTCCACACTGGATATCTAAGTAGATCTAGAATATATATAGATCTAGCACGACTAGTCTATGCAACAATAAAAAAATACTAAAATAATAATAAACTCAAAACAGATGAATTCCACATTGTCTTTTATAGTATAGGACGCCTAAATCATTTGAGGGTTGGTCCATGCAAGCTAAGTTTGGTTCAATTAAGGCCAGCCTGCATGGGCTAGCCGCTAGGAGGTTATGATTTTTTTAGTCCGTACGTTAAATGCCTACAGGGTAAAATCTAGAACTAGAAGATTTAATGGTTGACAAGTTACCGTTAGGCCTTACCGTTAGGCATGAGAATTAAAATTCAGTTAGATAATGCATAAAAATAAAATCACGACGAGCTTAGTCACTTTGCTCTTTCACTTTCGAAATTTCTCAAAAAAAAAATACGCGTTCTGCCAGCCAAGCCCAGGCCATGCAGGCCCAGGAAAATTTACCAATTCTTGCAATATGGCAAACAAATTATGTAAAAGTCTTTGATTGCACAGAATCAATGGTCAAATTAAGATATGGATGCTGTCTATCAAATCTACTTTCTGCCCAAAATCATAAATTAAGATGGTGTATAATATCCAGCTCCCATTTCTTCTAGTCTAGGCCTAGATCTAAGTATAACTAAGGTTAAGTCTAACGCAAAACGATGATGGCACTCTGCAAACGATGTAACATTGCAATCAATTTCCCAGAATTGGCTGATTTTTCTTAGAAATTATTGAAGAAAACCAGGGAAAATGTGAATAGGTTTAATTTTATTCAAGCTTTAATTTGGCTTTGGAAGTTTGGTTGCTCAATGATTATCGACCTTCGACGCGACGCAGCGCCTGGCTGTGCAGCTCAGCTGCAGCGCAGCCAATGCAATGCATCCGATGCATGGGGTTTTTTTTCGCCGTCCATAGTCTCGGACTCGAAGTTGAAATTTATACCCGGATTTCGGGGTTTAGGCGCCTTGTATTAAGATTTATAGACTTAAAAGTCAAATGCAAATTAAAATTTGAAATCTGACCTTGAACAATCATCGTTGATAAACTTCAGCCCTGAAGCGATTGCACTTCAAATCAGACCAGGCAAATTAGACGTCATTGTGTATGTTGCTAGAAGATCTATGACGAGTCGACTGAAGCCCCAGCGCATCATTAACGTTACTAGTAGCTACGCGACCGGCCCAGACTCGGCGCACCCAGGCCAGAAAAATGACCTCGATTATTACGATGGTTGTCTATGCATTTATTAGTGGTGCAGCGAAATTCAGCAGAGGAAAATAAGAGATAAGAGGTATCCTCGTAATAGACTTAATATTCAAAAATGAGAAAAAATGTCAATATCATGATTATTTAAGCTAAATAATTTCTTTAAAAATAAAAGTAATATTTTTAATATTTCTAGCTAGAATAACCGACGTAATAATTGTTCATTAAAAATATTTAAAATTAACAAATGAAAAAAAATCAACTCGACAAATTTCCGAAAAGTCCCCCTTATTTTTTAGACTGGTCACAAAATTCGAGCGGAGTTGACCTTCCTTAGAGCAACACGCTTGTGTGTTGCTGCCCTCTACGTTCGTTGGTTTAGGGTATTCCCGGATGGAGCATGACGGATAGGAGGAATGATTGACGTCACCACTTATCATTACCGTTATCATCCCCTCTCCTCCTCATAATTACCGTCATCATCACCATTTTTATGATCATCATCATTACCGTTATCATCACCATCACCACCATCATCGTCTTCATCATCATCATCATTGTCATCACCAGCCTCCTCCTTATCATCATTATTACCGTTATCACCACCATCATTATCCTCCTCCTCCTCCTCATATTTACCGTCATTATCATCATCAATCATCATCATCACCCTCCTCCTTATCATCATCATTACCGTTATCATCACCATCATAAAACAGGACTTTCATGAAACGCTCTCCAGATTGCACCCGTTATTGTAGAAAATTTAGCAAGCTTAGACTTCATATGCCATCCTTCCTTTTCCCGTTTTTTATTTCTAATCCTTGGAAGTCCGGTCGTGTTTTTAACTTCACCTTTTTTTCTGATCCCTTTTTCTTCATTTTCCAATTGAGCTTTTGACTCATTTCATTTTACCTTAATTTCCCGCTTTTGTTTGCTTTTTTATTACCTTTTTATTTATTTCCCTTTCTTACTAATAATGCTAGTATCAGTATTTCGGAATGATTTGTTCTTTCCTTTCTGTTCCGGCTTTCCTCCCGTTTTCCCTTTTATGTGTTTTTTTTTCTTCTTATTTTTTACCCTTTCCCCTTTAATTTCCTCCTTTCTTTCTCCCGTTTTTCCTTTTGCTTTTTTTTTATTATTTTCCCTGTGAAATCCGCCAGAGGGGGCAAGATGCCCCCTTTTAATACGCCACTGAACTCCATCATCATCATCATCATCATCATCACCATCATTATCATCAACAACACCGCCGCCACCATCACAATCGTCATCATCGTCATCATGACTGAAAGACATAGAATGACATAAATGTCGAGTTTGATTGTTGTGCGACGATACTCCGTGGAGGTTTATGCACACTACTGGAAGAAGAACGGGTTGGGCCTTTTACAAGGCCTATGATGGGGTATTCACTATTTCTTTGTAGTTTGCCATACTTTTCCTCATAATATGAAATTAAGTCGAATTTCTCTCTCAACATGATGAATTACCATACATTTACTCACTTCTGATTCAGTGAAGATGGTCCTTATTGTCGAGTCTGACCCAAAATTAGTGCAATTTTTGTCTATATTTGGCACAATAAAACACCAATAAAACAGACGGTGACAATATCAGCATATCATCTGCGTCGCCAATAGACCTTATACATGTGCTATAGCGCCCTTCCTCAGAGGCTATAGGAATATATTTAAACGGGGTTGTCAGAGATGTGCCAGCTGCAGATCACCAACGCACGCAAGGCAATAAAGCTGACCTCTAAGATGGCAGCACGTTGGCGTCATTGCATACATATACACGTAGGTCTACATAAATGTTTTGTGAAAATAACGGAACTTTCAGATGTCATAACTTACTATCTGACTTTGAGGAAATATCCAGCATTAGACTCGTTTGATTTTCATCCAGGGGGGGGGGGGAAGCGGAGGTGCAGACTTCTCTGCTCACATAAACCAGAGATTTTGTTCAATATCCCATGAAAATCATATTGGTAATTATCATTCCTAATACTCTGAAAAGAAAGCCAAATATGATATCGAAATAAGAGCAAACAATGTGGATTTCTCATGGAAAAGGAGATGCTCTTGTTATTTTTAGAGGGCATCTAAAAGGAATATAGGTGACTGCAGAGGCAGATCCAGGATTTAAAACAAGGGGAAGGGGCACATTTTCCCCAAGGTAAAATTTGACAAGCCTTGCGCAGTCCCCCCCAAAAAAAAAAAAATAAAAAAAAAATAATAAAAAAAGGACATTTCATCCATGGAAAAAAATTGACAAGCAAAAAGGAAAAAAAAATTACAAATTGTAAAGGGAAGGGGGGGGGGGCAACAGGCCAGCTGTGCCCCCCCCCCTGGATCCACCAGTTGGTGACTCTGTCTTCATTTCACACAATTCAAGTTTTGTTGAGGAGAATGCATTTTCACTTCTTTACCCATGGCCAATGTATGTATCTGTCTAACGATTCAAGATGAGTGTTAGTTTTCATGCAGAATAATTGTGTTTTGTATTTTACCATAATGTAGTGAACTTAGTCCTCTCTTCATGTTTCTATTTCTATTTAGGTCTCTCTATGTGTCTCCATGCAAAGACTAGCTGATACAAAACTTGAGGGCCTTCAGTACACAAGGCATGAGTAGGCTGTACATTCAGGCCCTTTACTCGAGTGAAAGGTTTGCCCAGCAGATAACCCTTTCTATCTTGCTATGCATGCATCATTGCTTGTTTTCAATAAGCCATTGTATAATTATATATTTCATTTTCCTTCTGTTATTTGGACATCATTATCAAGCTCCTACATTTTATGATGAACCTGTCATGTATATATTATCTGAATGATTATACCAGTGACAGATGCTATGTAATGTTGACAATTATGAATTGTATATATGTGAATAAAATCAAATCAATGAAAAGTTAGCTGTTGTCTCCTGTGATTAGTGTCGAGCATACAGGGACAAGGAATGTTTGGATACTGATTCTTCAGTACATAAAACCAAAGACTTGATTTTAATTGTATAAAAAAAGAAGAAATCATAGTCAATATCTAAATCTCAGATAATATTTAATATCATAAATTACTTTTTTTCCTGTCCTTATGATGGAAACAAATACAGTATGTACAATACAACAATATTACACCATAAGATATACCTTTATTATATAACATAAATTCACATACTATTTACAAGTACATTGGAAATACAAATAGCTCAAGGTGAAATTTGAAAGGCATTATGTATCAATCAAGATATAAATCAAGTTTGAATCTCTTAACAAAATCATGTGCAGTTAAGACAACGACAGAGCTCTCGATCTTAACTGTGGAAATGTCCTATTCTCTATCTTTTTAAATCCTATTTTCAAGCCTAAAATCACATTTCTCTTTACCATTTTGAAAAAAAAGCACACCCAAAGTCTTCATTATTATAATTTTCAAAAATCTTATTTCTAGGGGAAAAATCCAGCTAAAAGGGATAAATAATCCATCTGATTAACGGTTCTGCATTGAAAATGACACGATGCTTGACAAGTTGACACAGAAATTTAACCCTATCTAGGCCGGGGGGGGGGCCTCGGAGGCCCCCCCCTCAACAAATTGTGCAATATTTTCGCCGCGCAAAATTTTTTGACCGCGCCACTCGCTGACTTTTTACTTTCAAGTCTTGCGCAACTTTTGAGACCAACTTTGCGGCCTCCTGGTATGTAGTTCCGAAATTACGCAACATTATGTAAGTGCATGTCAGACCGAAAATTGCTCAAAAACGTGATTTCGTGTACAAAGTCAATGCAAATTGTGTTTTCAACCAAAATTCATAAATGTATGATTATTTTTAGTTTTGCTGCTCTAAATGTATTTATTTTATGCTTTTTATGATCACAGAAGAGTCCCCAACAAATTTCATTGAAAAAACAATGAAAAACAAAAGGTCAAAAAACAAAGAAATACATAAGAAATTGCAAAAAACAATAAAATACATAAGAAAATGATTTGATATCGCAATTTTTTTCATGTACACTTGCTAAGAACACCACAAAGAGTTTCAATACCAAAAATTAGTACATTTGGAGCTTTATTTAGGGAGTTAGAGGAAAAAGTATGATTTTGCATACTAATTACGCATAAATTAGCATAATCACTTAATAGCGATTCGCACGAAAAAAATTACTATACAATCTTGGAGATTATGTCCCAGGCAACCAGCATGCCAATTTTCGGCGCGATCGCGTGGTCGACGGCCGAGATCTTAGGGGGGGGCCTGGGAGGCCCCCCCCCGCCATATGAACTCCCAAAATACCCCGGCCTAGATAGGGTTAACCAATAAAATATTAGTGTAAAGTAATCCAGAGGGTGTTTCACAAAAGAGTCAATTGTGACTTGAGTTATGCTTAAATGGCAATTCTATTGATTGATTCACATTAGCGTGCATCCTCTTGATTTAACTAATGCGACCATTTGTCTAACATGCTGCAGGAAATTTGAAATTTAAGTACGACTCAATGTCACACTTAAAGGCCCTGTCACATGCAAGCCTATGCAAGCATTGCTTGTGACTTGCGGGTAATTAGTTTTGTTACCCGTAAGTTGTCCGCATTGACAGTGTCTTGCACGTATCCCACACACAGTAGCCCGGAGAAGCGCACGCAAGCCTGATTTGCAAGCAGAAAAGTTCTGAACATGCTCAGAACTGAATTGCAATCACCCGCAAGGCTTGCACGGGACAATATGACATGGGATTACTCTCAGTGAAACTGCCCTAGGACTTACTAAAAACCCTCCTGAAAAAAAGAGAGCGGTGTTGGCTCAGTCGGTAACGCGTCTGCCCGTCGAACCAAAGATCGTGGGTTCGAGTCCACCCCGGGCGGATGACTGAAGCCAGTGTGTTGTGTGTAAAACGTCTCTCCCATGTTTCACAGATGCAGGCTATGTTAGAATGGAAAACACTTCGTCCCTCGGATAGGACGTTAAATGGAGGCCCTGTGTAGAGGAGTCCGATGGTGATGGAGGAGAGAACCCACTGCACTATTCGTATAAGAGTGGGGGGAATCCCTGGTGTAGTGGTCCACCTGCATTCCCCCAATCAGTTATATCGGGAGGAGAGACCTGCGGGTCATAGTGATTCAGTTCGCTTTTCGCCTCCCAGGCACAGGTGACACCAAACAAATAATAATAATAAGAGTAAACAACATTTTTATAAAGGGAACACAGCCTTGAAAAAATGATATTGCTTTCATTCAAATATTGTGAATCTGCTTCATGCAAAACAAATCGGGATATCGTATCACCAACTGATTGGATGGCTTTCATGGTTTTTCTGATTGCTTCAACATTTTTCAACCAAACCATTAAAATGTATATGTTTTCACATTGGCAATTCTGGCATTATTTCACTAAGTCATCAATGAACCAATTTATTTATTGTTCAAAAGATCAAAGGAGCACTAAAATAAACAAAAGGGCAAATTTATGAAAGTTGTCATCACTGACGTATCATCTATTTCTGACAATTATAGTAAAACCTTTGGTTATGGATATCTAAAAAGTTGGGAGACTGAAGCTAAAGTAACTGTCACTAATCAACCATCATGGAGAGAACTTGTTTGTGGATATGAGGAATACTACTACCTTACTTGATTGATGGATTACTGACAAGGGGAGTGAGTGAGCGAGTTAAAGCGTCTGCCTGTCGAATCAAAAGTCGTCGGTCCAAGATCACCCTGGGTGGATGACTGAAGCTTGCAATGTGTGTAAACCTGTCCCTTCCTTTCTCAGAGATGCAGGCTATTTTACAGTGGAAAACTGTCCCTCGTATATGACGTTAAATGTAGGTCCCATGTAGAGGAGAGTCACCACCTTTGCACGTTAAGAATCCACCGCACTATTCGAAAAGGGGAAACCCCAGTGTAGTGGCCCACCTAAACACCCCCAATCAGTTATATTGGGAGAACCGCCCTGCGGGTTGTGATGATTTAGTTTGCTTTTCGCCTCTCAGGCACAAGTGAAGTCAACAAATGATAATGAGTTCAAGGGGGTATATTGACTTGAATACCAAACTGTTGACCTAAATTTCTCAGTTCTTCTTCATATTGCACGTTCCTCTGTACCACCTCTCGGTAGTTGAATTTCAGATCCTCGATTTCCTCAAAGAAAGACGGGTCAAACTGCTCCAGCTCTTTCCGCAGCTGCAAGCAAACACAAAATATGAATCACTGAACATTTTTGAAGATGTATCTGCTCTCTGATGACATTCTGAAATGTCAGTAAAGATGTGAGTTTCAGGGAAGCTCTTTGTCAATTACACACAATCAATGGTAATAAGGCATTGGTCATTTCCACCTCCTTTCAAATTCAGAATGGAGAAAGCAGTGGTATTGATGCCAAATCCATTCAGACCTTGTGGGTTTAAAGGCGAATGAAACGTTTGGAACAAATAGGCTTGTGTAGAAACAGAAAAATCAAAGAATAAGAATAAAGAAAGTTTGAGAAAAATCAGAAAAATAGTGAGAAAGTTATGAGCATTTGAATATTGCAATCACTAATGCTATGGAGATCCTCACATTGGCAATGTGACAAGGATGTGTGATGTAACTGATGAACAACTTTCCCTTTGGTGGACTATAAAATACCCTCAAAATGTCTCTTTTTGCTTTTTCTTATGATGATACAAACTCTTTATCCATGCTGTATTCTTAAAAAAATATGTATTACATGCCCTCATGTAGACAGAACACATGATTTATGGATAGATGTGATAAAAGAGGCAATTCTAGTGAAATATATACTAAAGTAATGGGGAGAGTTGTTCACAAGTGACATCACACATCTTTGTCGCATTGCCAATTTGCTATCTCCATAGCATTAGTGATCGCAATATTCAAATGCTCATAACTTTCTCATTATTTGTCCGATTTTTCTCAAACTTTCGTTGATCTGTTTCTTTGATTTTTCTGTTTTCACACAAGCTATCTTGTTCCAATGGTTTCATTCTCCTTTAAATATGATGCACAAGGAAGCCAGCCATTTGGCTGGTCACCATTTCTGGTCGGTCCGGATTTGTCTGGGATCCTTGAAATGTTGAGTGTACTTGTGGCATGTGTCTCACTCTATTGACTTTTTTACAAATAATTTTTACCTTAACATATTACTTGCCCCTTTTGAGATGTATATAGTTTTACACTGCCTTTCTATGTTTTTTTTATTGCTTTTTATATTGATTTGATACGGACATACATTCTAATTATCCAAACCATTAATAAATGATACCAGCCAAAAAAATTATTATTACAGAGCAATTACAAAATAAAGATCATAAACATTACTGGCACATCCCCATCTATTTATAGTGTGGTCCCACATGTGGTTTCCGGTGTTAGCTACACTGGGAAAAGCATGTGGTAATGAAATAAATACAATTTCCAGCAAGCCTGCATCATTTTAATTAAACTTTGTTGGTCAAAAACAGCCTTTAGGATTGCTTCTAACCAATTCCTATCAATATTAGATTTTTATACCAGAACTCAAACTCGGCGTCAAATTGTACATACCTTATCATTCTCCTTGCGGAGCCTCTCCTTATCTAGCTCCATAGTCTGTAGCTCCATGCGGATCCTTACATTATCCTCCATCACCGAGTTATAGTTATGGAGCCGTTCCACTAACTCATCATCCTGATGGGGGGGGGGGGGGAAGCGTGGAAAAGAAAAGAACCAATTTACTTCGAGTACAGCATAACTCTTATCAAAGATTAAAGCATTAGCTGGTTTCTCGACTACAAACAGTAATAATATATGCCTCCGCGCTTGCACAATCTGAACTGTATTGCATACTTTATTTTGATATCATGAAAACTCTCCAAAAAACATTATAAAATAACTTCTGATACATTCCATCATTAATTGAAAACAGGAGGAATTGTTATAGACTCAATGGGATCTTTGCGCTTGACATGTGACCTTGACAACACAAACTAATGAGACCATTGTCACTCTTTATGCATCCATGATTTACAGATCAAGCTTTACAGACAGCATTCCATTTCTAGAATTAGTATCAGGGCAATTTTTTTTTGGATGATATAGCTTATTGGAACTAAAAATTAAGCTAGTAGAGTCACTAAGGAATAGTAAGACAAGGATTTTTCAATTTCAATTTTTCAATTTCAATTTCAATTCAATTTATTTATTAGGTAAAAAACTCACATGAGTAGATATGTACATTGTAAAATGTGAGGATCAAACACCCTAGAAAAGCCAGAGGCTTGAAAAGCAGGGGGATCCATGACAAATAGATTACAGTGATACAAATACAGCAAATAAATTATAGTAGGAATAAAATACATAGGAAATAGCAATTGAAATAATACATGAAACAAGTTACAATATTTACAATACATGACAAAACAAGACAAAACAAAATATATCATATGACTGTTTGTTTGATTTTGGTTCAATTTAAAGGAATCACTTGTAAGTGGCAAGAAGATGCTGTTTAATTTTAGCCTTAAATGAGGTAACGGTGGTCATTCTTTTAAGTAGTGGGTTAAGACTGTTCCAAAATTGAGCCCCTTTGTGTTTAATAGAGTTCGTCTGTCGCAGTTTTAAGCGTGAATACGGCACAAATATATTGTTTCTCTGTCTTGTATTAACACTATGTTTTTTTTTTTTTATAGGATGAAGAGGACCACATGTGAATAAATGTGAGTATAGGCTGACTGAGTGTAGCAGTTTATCTTGGGTGTTTGGGAGTAAGGCATAACTTTACAGGGTTGGAAGAGAGGCTCATATCAGTGATCTATGCTTTTGATGGTATTAGTTGCGTTTCAAGTCCACTTTTCTGATTCATCAATTAGCTTGATCAGAGAGAGAAGCTTTTCAATTTTCTGTTACAGTTTACCTACCTCCTAGAATACATGTTGTAAGCCATGTCTTTGGTATTGTTTCACTGACATTCCTTTTTGCTTTGAATTAAGTTAACCCACTTTTGAAGTCAGTGAGTCCTTCAAACACTTTGAATCATCACAAAAAATTATATATTTCAAGATGTATGACCTCTGTGACACTTGACCTTTGACTTTTCTGCCCCCCCCCCCCTAAACTAATCAAACCATTGTCACTCTAGCAAGCATCTATCACCCATTTTGACGTTGATACCTCAAATGGTCAATGGGCTATCATAAGTACAAGGCATTCTAATACCCAGTTCCCGCTTTCATGATTTGCCCCGGGAATGAAACAGTGATTTTAATCGTATGATAAACGTAGGTATCATATCACTCCGTATCAGTTCAATCGTGGAAATCGTGCTGATAACAGAAAAAATTTGAACAGTTACAAAATTATCACGATCAGTTACTGGAGGAAAATTATGGCGTTTATACCGGATCGCAATGAGAATGAGGCATATGCTATGCGGAGCTGCCAACCTGAACAAGAACATTTCAGTATTTTCATGGCTGAAAATCAGTATTTGGTGAGGAAATTAGTATTTTCGCAGGAATACCATAGGACAAACTGAAACTTAAAAAATCAGTATTTTGCATGAAACCATCAGTATTCTCCTCACTTTTCAGTACTAAATACTGAAAATCAGTACTACTTGGCAGCTCTGGCTATGAAAATGATCTCTGTGACCTTGAACCTTTGACCCAGTGACCTGCCCTTGATGAAAATGCATCATAAGTGATTCTTACCTGCATAGTGGTTGATTCACCCTTGGACGCCCCCTTCAGGCGAAATAGTTTTAGTTCATTAAGAAGCTCTGCTTTCTCATTCTCCAGTCTGTGATTGGTTAATCTAAATGAAAAAAATGGAAAAGACATTAACTTTATTCTGAAAACTTACACACCCGCTCAAAGATTAGGCACATTTTCTCGCTTTTCAGTCATTTATCTGTACAAATTTTTCCTAGGCAAAAAAAATGTAAAATGACTATATATATATATATATAATTTTTTTAAATGGTGGTCTTTGCTCTCTTTAATTACTATTTTGAGCTTTTCCAGTCTTTGTAGGTAACTATCTACAAATGGCTTTCATTTGTAAGGTTTTGTTATAAAAAATGTCCGAAATTTACTACCCTACCAAGGAGGCTCATGTGATAATACACGGCGAGTTGTATACGGACTATGCAGAAGTTACAGATGAATTTTACTTCTTTTAAAGCAGTAATTTGGAGACAAATTTTGAGATATAAATATCAGCGGGGCCAGGCGGGGTACCAGTCGAGCAAAGTGCCGCTGGCATGGCCGGGCTAGAATCTTAAGAATAGGAGATAATACGAAATACAAAATGTCTTGTATTTCTCAATTTTGCCGAAAGTCTTCATATCTACATATAATTCAGGGTTCATAGGGTTAAGGGGTACCAGAAAGTTTGTGAAGAATGCCAGGTACTCTAGCCTGCCAGCAATAGGGTATGTTGAGCGATCTATCAATTCAAAGAAGATACCTTGTCTGTTGGAGTTGCTGGAACACGTCACCTTCCATCCCGCTACCTTCCACCGGGAATCGCTCTAAGATGTTAATCTTCTCTTTCAGTTCTCCCATCTCTGTGATCATCAATTGTTCCCTATGTGCGGAATCCTTCAGAAGCTGCTTCATATCAGATATAACGCCGTTCTGGGGAAAATAATAAAGAAATAATGAAAAATAATAATAATAATCATTTACATAGCGCCATCTATCTAGAAATAATCTGTTCCGTGGCACACTCCTATCTCTAGTTGCCTTCAGCACTCAGTGCATCCAGCAATTAATAATACCAGGTACGTGGAGTGTTGTGGCCCAGTGGAGTGTTGTGGCCCAGTGGATTAGTCTTCTGACTTTGAAACAGAGGGTCGTGGGTTCGAATCCCAGCCATGACATAATTTCCTTCAGCAAGAAATTTATCACATTGTGCTGCACTCAACCCAGGCAAGGTGAATGGGTATCTGGCAGGATTAATTCCTTGAATGCATTGAGCACTGAAAGGCAGCTTGAGCTAAAGCCAGGGTAATAATAATAATAAACAACGCACCTCCGAATAGATTATTTCTAGACAGATGGCGCTATATAAATGCCTATTATTATTTTTAACCTTCACTTCACCTGGGTTGAGTGCAGCAAAATGTGGCTTATTTTTTTTTCAAATGATAACATTGCATTCCACACTCAATTCAACACCTCATATTCCAGGGACCGGTTGCAGAATAGACGCATTCAAACACAAAGTCTAATAATCAAACACAACTTGACTTTCAACCAATGAAATGCACGTATCACAGACTTGCGATTGATTAATTGAATTGCGCTTAACATAACTCTTTCCGCTACAAGCTACACTTGTCATAATCTCGTGAATGATTTCGACAGTTTTACAAAACACAGCCCCAACCTTTACCTTTTTCTCTAAGTCCTTTTCCATGCTCCTCATCTTTTCTTCATACATCCGAGTCACGACGATCGACTTCCAGCTCTTACTGTCTGCCCCTTCCAACTTTGGCCCTCTCGCCTGCTCTATAGTGAGTTTCTCTTGGATCTGCAATGGAAAGAAGATAAAAAGTAAAAAATAGGCTCCATTAGAATGATGATAATTGAGTTGAATGCTCCTCAGGGAATGGAGAAAATGCAACACACAATAATAGACATCCAGCTCTTACTGTTGGTTCCTTCCGATTATGGCCCTCTCGCCTGCTCTATAGAGTTTCTCTTGGATCTGCAATAGAAAGATAAAAATAATCCTTGGTCTCCATTAGAATGATGGTATATGAGTAAAATGTTCCTCAGGGAGTGGAGAAAGGGCAAATCACAATAATAGACAGCCAGCTCTTACTGTCAGCTCCTTCCAACTTTGGCCCTTTTGCCTGCTCTATAGAGTTTCTCTTGGATCTGCAATGGAAATACGATAAAAATTATTTCAAGGTCACCATTAGAACGATGGTATATGAGTAAAATGCTCCTCAGGGAGCAGAAAAAAATTCAAGTCACGATAGACTACCAGATCTCAATACTGTCGGCTCCTTCCAGCTTTGGCCCTCTAGCCTGATGGGTGTTTTCAAACAGCTTTTCGCAAGTTACGAGCAACTTTATGGATGAGTGGTGATCCTTTTCTTGAGGAAAATAAATCCGTACCAAGTTTTCATCAGTGGGAATGTAGCTCCTTAGAAAGGATCACCAGTTGTTTTTTAAAGTCATTCGTAACTTACAGATTCATGAAACACCCACCATCTATAGCCAAATCAAATTTGACCAGCCTGTCCAAGAAACAATGCACTTTACACTTCTTCAGTATTTCCGCTAGGTCATTTGTGGCCAGGGTCTATGGAAGAGTGTTTTGACATGGTAGAGTGGGGGTGGTAAGATATAGTACAGGTAAAGGTGATATTTTTTCTCATTTTGAGTAACAAGAAAATAGGAGTTCCATGATCAATGACCCAGACCTCTTATTTCTTTTCTTCTTCATCCCTTTTTCCCCCTTTTCTCCTATTTTTGCTTCCCTATGTCTTTACTTCTTAATCTTTTTTCCCCTTTCTCATATTTTTATTTCACTATTGAAACTGACCTTTGATCAAAATAAACTTGGATTTCCGGGGGAGCATTCGCTATTAGTGTAAGTTGTCACAGAATATTTGACCAAGCAAATGGAAGACTAACCTCATCCAGTTGCCTCTGCAATCTGTTCTTGTCCGTCGTGACCTCTGCCAGGTTGCCCCTCATCCGCTGACCCGAGTCCACCTCTCTTTGAAGCTGTTGCCGAAGTCTTTCATTCTCTGCCATGGCCTTGGCCACACCCTTCTGAGTGCTCTCGTATCGGGTGGAGAGCTGACCTCCGACCTGGTGCTTCATCTTTGCGAGTTCCTCCTAACAGATGAAGGAGTAGGAGTAACAAGATAGTGATATAACTGGACAATATGATTATAACATGGAATTATTGTGACCGTGTAACTTGAATAATTACTATAGATGACAATGACCATTTGGCATTCTTACCAGGTCTGAAGTCCAAGAATGAAAATGGGGATATTTTCTATACATTATTATATAGTACAGATAAATTTTGCACAAATATATGATGTCATTCTGACCTTTAATTCTTTGTTTTGATTCTTGAGTGTATGTATCTCTGTTTGAGTGGTGACGCCGGGAGCCTTCTTCAGCTGTTCATTCTCTTGCTGAACTCTCTCTACAACCTTTTTCATCAGCCCGACGGTCCTCTCGAGCTCTGGGATGGACTTTCCGCTTGATCCCTGTAGAAAAAAATTGAATGATATTGATCGATTGAGTTTGACAGGTAGGTATGGGGCCCCATTTTAGAAAGAGTTAGGACTGATCCAATCAGCCTAAGTATATGGAAATCCATCAATGTCATGATTCTTTTTTTTTCAGGAAATTTGCACAATGTGCTATGTAACAATGAGAAGCAGACTGAATTTTCAAGAAAACTATAAATGTATGAATATACATCATATCTAGAAAATAGTTTGAACAAACATGCATTTTAGATGATGACCTTGCTGGCTTTCCATAGTTGAGGTTGATCGGATCAATAAAAACTCTTTGTGAGACAGGGCCCTGAAATCATACAAGCATGCACTGTACGCGGGTGTTACATAAAGTAGCTTCAAATAATTACACAAATAACACTTAGGCAGGACATCATACAACCAAACAAGGCTGAACGAAATATATAGTAGGGAAATGTTCACCCAGGACTGTACTGGCAAGTATGATTTTTCTCCCAAAGGATAATTTTACCAGTGTAAGCAATTCCAGCTAGTACTTTCGAAATAAATGCCTAGTATAATTTTGTTTTACATCCCTATTTGAGTATGAGTGACAAATCTCGGTAGTCTTATCCTAGAGGTCCGAATCCCCATTCCGGAACCAAATTCGTTCAGAAACCAAGCTAAGCAGAATCGAATCAGTGTCTGTGTCACTCATTCCCAGGATTTCTTACGTAAGACAACCTGCTGTTTGGTGCACCCGAAACATGGCAAGAGTGTCAAAAAGCTTTCAAAATTTTACCCAGGGCAGAACTGTACATGCTCAATGATATTTATATTAAGCATGCCCAGGTCTGATCCAGAAAATATAGTTGAAAAAAAAAATCTTCAATCATGTGAACACCAACTGACCAACCATGTATCAGAGTGATATAATTTGTGAACAATTTACCCAAAGTGATACATCATTTCAAAGCTTACAAATTGCCTTTTCACTCTGTTAAAGCACATTCATTTGCTCATTGATTTTTTTCTCCTTATATGATTTTTTTGTGTAACTATAGGTTTAAATATTCATGTTTGGTTCTCTTTCGTAAGTTGTTTCTTTGTTAGGGTTTAGCTTAGGCCTGGTGTTTTTAGAGCCCTTGTGAGTTACGTACCTGCCTGATTGCCCTTCTGGGCAAGTTCCTTAAACTGCGGGTGATCAGGGCATTAAGATCAGGCACCAGTCCTGTAGATATATTTTAAGTGTTGTTTAATGTAATTATTATTAGTTATTTATTGTAAAGTGCTTTGATCATATTTTTGGTAAAGCGCTATATAAGTACCTGTTATTGATGTATGTATGTTATATAATTTGGACTGAATTAGTGATTTTACGTTAGTTGGTCATAATGATTTCACCTTCTTGGTAATTCCACTGCTCGAGGTACTGGCAAGTTTACTGGCTGCTGCTCTGCTCTTCTTTCTTTCCTTCTCAAGGTCAGACTTCAGAGCTTCGTTGTACCTCTCCAGATCATCCACCCTCTGTTTCAGTCGGGGGACGTCCCGTTTGGCCTGCTCCGCCTCGAACCGCAGCTCCAGGTTCTCCTGCGACACTTCAAGGAGTTGACGCTGGAGCTCCGTCTCCCTCTCGGCCGATCTGAGTCCAGGAGCACTGGCCGATGTTCTGACTTCATCCTGAAGAATAGAAAAAGGGACACGAGCATAAACAGCAGAGCTGCCAACTTTAGAATTCACCTTTCAGAAAGGATTTACTGAGGAAGGAGGGAGCTTGTTCTGGATTACACATAATCCAATGAAAACACTCAATACAAATATTTGTACTTACTGTTGCAGTGATTCTTTCTCTTTCAGATATATCGAGTCTCCTCTGAAGGCTATCTAGCTTCTCATTCAGGAACAGGTTCTTCTGTTGCAGGTCCTGGACTACCGAACCATGGCCCAGGGCTTGCTGTCTCCGGAGGGAAGAGATCTGTGAAGAATTATCCAAATTCAACACACTTGATTCAGAAATAAAGAAATGAGAGCAAGTTGAAAGAAAACTTGAAAAAAAAATGGACATGACCTTGTATCATTTGACTTTGTGACCCTGAGATGACCTTTGATGCCATGGAGGCGCGATAGCTCAGTCAGTAGAGCGGGGGATTCGTATTCCGTTGATCCGGGTTCGAATCCTACTTGGTGCGCTAGTGCCCTTTGGTAAGGCATTAATCCTTATTACCAGGTCCTTCGGAGAGGACCTTTAGCCGTCGGTCATCTGGTTGCTTGCTTACAAGCATTCATGCTTTCTTAGCAATCAGGTAAATAAAAATCCCAACCAACCAATCCTCCTAAACACACATGTGGTATTAATCCAGGATCATTTGAACCAAGAGTAATCATAATTGACATAGAAATAAAGAAATGAGAGCAAGTTCAATAAACACTTTTAAAAGGATGAACATGACCTCAAATCATTTTGCCTTTTGATCCCTAGATGACCTTTGACCCAAACCACCCTCATGGACACACATGTGGTAGCACCCAAGGATCATTATGCACCAAGTGTGAACATGATTGATGCAGAAATTAAGAAATGGAAGCAAGTTGAGCAAAAACTTTTGAAAGCGTTTTCGTAACAGACTGACAGACTAACAGACAAACAGAAAAAAAATCATTTCTATGTCTCTGCTGAAATTCTTTCAAGTTGGTACCCAGTCATATCCTATGTACAGCATCCCTACAGGTAAGTCATGTACACGTAAGTAGGCCAAATGTTTTCAGGTGATTCCTGGGGTGCGTTTCATCAACATTTTCTCCGAAAAGTTGTCAGATCTGACAACTATCTGACAACTTTCCTTGATTGCAATTGGCTGAGAAGCACTGTTACTATGGTAACTGACAGATAAAATGTCTGACAACTCCATTCATGAAATGCACCCTTGATGATCGCGGATTCTCTATTGTTTGAACCATTTTATTGTTTAACCTGGCGAACAATAGAATGTGGAAAATAATGGTATCCATCCCAGGGCCCCATCTTACAAAGAGTTACGATTGATCCAATCAATCAAAACTATGGAAATCCATCAGTGTCATAATGTTTTTCCAGGAAATTTGCACATTGTCCTTTGAAAACAAAGAGAAGCATACTGAATTGTCAAGAAAACAGTGAATATATGAATATATCACAAAACTAGAAAATATTTTGAAGAAAAATATACTTCAAGTCTTTAGATGTTGACGCTGCTGGCTTTCCATAGTTGTGATTGATTGGATCAATCGTAACTCCTTGTAAGATGGGGCCCAGGCCTCAAAACCACTGATGGCAAACCATCTTCAGTCTGGTATGTCTACAATTTTTTTTTTACCTCTTCTTCCAAGCGATGGTTCTTCCGTCTCAGGTCTTCCATGTCCGCCAGCATTCCGGATGAGGTTTCCTCTGCTGCAGGTTTCTTGAGGGTTTCACCCCGGACACTTGATTTCTGCCTCTCATTCCTTCAAAGAAAACAAGACAAAGGGAGAGAGAGAGAAGGGGAAACCAGAGGAGAAATAGATGAGGGAGAGGCGGAGGAGGGATGAAGGGAGAACAAAGAGACAAAGACAAAGCAGGAAAGAGTGGGAAAGAGAAAAAAACATTATTTTTCAGATCCACAAGTTCAGGGCACGGTCTATCTGCATTTTTAATTTTGGACTCTTGTATGAAAAGCACACAAGGGGGATTCTGTATGAGCAAGATGCGCCCAGCCCCTGATCTTATTGTAAGACAAGGGGCTGGGTGAATAAGGTCTTACAATAAACATTTGTCATCCAAAGCTAGCAGTAAATTGCAGATTCGTCTACTGCCAACCCGTCCACTCACCACATGGTCTACTTTCATTAAGTCTAATGCCATTCCGTCCATCAACAGTTTGTCTAACAACCAATTGGTCCGATGACCATTTGGACTAATCATCACTTTGTCTAATCACCAGTTCGTCTACGACCATTTCTCATAACCATTTGGTTTAATATCTATTTAATTTGCATTCATTTTGTACAATTAACAATTAGACCAAACGGTGTATGGATTAAATGGCCATTGGACCAACTTGTTATTAGTAGATGAAATGGTGAGTGTACGAATTGGCAATTAGACCATGTGGATAGTGAACAAACTGATGGTAGACCAAATGAGAGCAGACGAGTTGGAAATGGACGAATTGGCATTAGATGAATTGACAATAAACCATAGTAACTACCATGATGACAGTGCTCCACAGCTAAATAACGTCGAGGATTCCTTGCCACCGAACATTGGATGGCAAAGTTACTGTAATAGCAACTTATACGGTTCTGTCATGTTTCCCTGCTCGCAATGAGTTAATCACTCACAACTCACCCATGAGAAGTTTTGAGCATGCTCAAAACTTTTCTGCTGGCAAATCAGAGTTGTACGCGCTCCCTTCTGCAACTGCATGCAGGATGTTGTCAGTGCCAGTGACATGCGGACTGAAAATTAAAATAATCATGCGCAGAGCTACCAAGTCTCACACATTATGCGTGAGACTCAAGCATTTTGGACTCTTGTTCATCCCCTCAAATCTCTGTCTCACGCAACTATCACAGCCTATCCCCATATACATTGTACACAATGTCTGTGATCTCACTCAGATTCACAGAAAAATCTCACGCATAGCTGGTCTTTGAACTTGGCATCTCTGCATGCGCAACTCGCAAGCAAGGCTTGCACAAAATGTGACACTGCTTTAACTCTTTAAGCGCCATTGGCAGCTATTTGTGCCCATAGGCCACTTATGCCGGTGGCAGCTATTTGTGACAAAGTAACTTTTTTTGTTTAACCAATTTTACAGCCAGAAAATCAACACCATATTCTGTGTTTTTTATGTTGTTATACTGGCAAGAAATTCACAATTCATTTTATCATATAAAAAATAGTGGTTTACATAGACATTTTTTGAGTAAAATTGTATTTTTGCATCATTATTTTGAAGAGTTGATTTTGGATATTGCCGCGATCTGAATCAAGATTTCCCCTATAGAAACATGTGATATAACGGTTGTGTGTAGCAATACACGTACTTCTATGGGCAGAGCAAAGGCGAGTGTGCGAAGGCATTGAGCTCAGAATTGACCAATGACAGAGCGGTACGATGTTCCTCACCCAGCACTACTCGCCCATTCGCTATTGTTACATGAATATTCATGAGGTATCGATCGGGTCTTTTGCAGGCCGGTATGGTAGTATTCTTGTGTCAAGGCTTTTTTTGTGCCTGCAAATGTGCACGGTTTGGGGGAGATTTTTATTTTGTATTTTTTTTGGGAGGGGAGGTTTTATACTTTGTTTTTTGCATTCTCACAATATTGTTCTCGTTATGAATATATGAGTAAAGAAGGCTGTCATCCAACTCTCGTCGCACTGCAATCATCACACTCATTGTTTATTTATTAATTCATTATTGTAATTATTATTATCATTATTAGTATGACTATTATCATTATCATTATTATATTATTGTTATTTTAATTATTATTATCATTTTCGATATTTTTCTCCTTCACCTTATTCTTATTATCATTAAAGGGATGGTCCGGGCTGAAAGTTTTATAGTTTTATAAATAGGGCAGGATTCACTGAGCAAATTACCGAAAAATTCATAAAAACTGGATAACAAATAACAAAGTTATTGAATTTTAAAAGTCAATGCGGCAAGGGCGAAATAAAATGTATGATGTGTGTGATCTTTTATTTACAAAATTCTGTGAATGTCATGCATTTGCCGCAATGCGTTTTTTTTTTCATTCTTCCTCATTTGTTTTATTAGCGAGAAATAATTAATATTAATCAATGTATCATTTCTTCCGATGATCCGCTTTCTTTTGATTTTCCCTTTTTGCCAGCAAAACGATGATGGGTAAATAACCCTACACGCTGAGCTCATATGTCAAATCTGATATCATATACTACTAAATGAAAAAAATAATATATCAAGCAAATTTGATAATTGAAAATGTTAAATGTACTAACATATCGAGTATGTTTATTGTGCATGAGTCCTACCGCATGAATAAAATATTGACAATGCACGTTATAAAGAAGTTTATTGGTGTCATTTATATATAATGTGAACAGCAAATGATGTCCATTTCATTTTTTTCAGGAAAGGGGAAGTCAAATTAATCCTTACCAGATTAATATTTTCAATGACGGGGTAATTATCGATCAATTTTCTGTATGTTTGATTTGTCAAGAATTACATGTATATAGCTTATACATTTCTTCAATCTTAAATTTCATCTTTATCCTTTATTTCTAAATATGCAAAGTAGGCTACAGCTATAAGTTGATTTATTTATTTTAAACTATTTGTTTTCTTTATGCTTTTGATAAGTGGAAGTAACGCTGCCAGTGTTTGTGCTGGTGGTCGTGGTGGTGGAGGTGTGCTGTTTCCCCCTCAATTTCTTGTTATCATTCTCGACATTATCCATGGCATCTTTACCATCATCCCTATCGTCATCATCATCAGTTCAGATTACAGGAAATTTGACGCATATTGTTGATGCAAAATGTCTTAAAGTCGAAACAAATATTTTAATAAAAATTATGTATTTTAATGGCAATAAGTCAATGGAAGGTGTTGGGGAAAGAGACAGAGGAATTTTAATCTTGATCTCAACGGAGAGAAAAGCTATTGTTCGTATCGGAACCTTTGAAAGTATTCAATTGTCAAATCAAAAGACGCGCGCGTGGCCCGATTTCTATAAACATCCTGTGCTAAATTGCTTTCCTCGATAATAGGTCAGGAGGGAGCGCGGATTAGACATTCCTCATGAAAGGGAGTCTGGGCATCTATTGTTTATGACTTGGTGGAATGAACAATAAAATGTAGTCGCTATCAGACAGGTTGCTACTTTGGTCGAACATTATTCTTTTTAATGCCGAACAGATATAATGAATATTTCACCCCCATCATGAAATGTCCACAGAGTGAATTTTACCTGTTTTATCTATCGTTCTTTCACTGTTCAGCTACGATTTTATATCAAATAGTGATCCCATTGGGTTTCCTGGCATGTCGACGAAGACCGTTGCCTTTTTTTCAAACCGCTTGCTATGTATGCTCACTCGCTGAATGAAATGAAGCTTACAGTTTGATAATAATCAATTATTCAAAGGCAAAATATGCAATGAGGCCCTTTTCTTGTCTCAGATTGTCATTATATTTTCATATTTATATTGCATTATATTTTTCACAAGAAAAAGAATATCCAGCATCTATTGTCCATTTCTTGGCATGTTCCAGATGCATAGTTGGCTTAGATTAATATCCTTTCATAGATGAGGCTACAAAGATCAGATATGATCATATTTGAAAATATTTATTCCAGAAATATTTATATCCTTTCCTATACAAATCATCTTTATTTCATAACAAAATATACAATTTACCCAGGTCCTTTGCCGATATAGTGGGGCAAAGTCCGCTTCACTGGCAATATGCAGGAATTTGGAGTGTATATATACATACATATATATATATATATATATATATATATATATATATATATATATATATATATATAAACCGTAGCTCATTATGTGTTTGTTTTATATTAATGTACCTATATGCCATATAGGTACATTGATATAAAACAAACACATAATGAGCTACGTGCAGTACATAAGAAATCGTAGTATGGGGAGATGTGTAACTATAAAATGAATGAATTATGTGGACAGATGTCACGGGAAGAGAAAGTAAAATAAAAGTGAAAAAAAACCCGAGATGAAAAAGAAAGGAGAGAGAGTCCAGAGATTACGAGAGATGGATGGATAGATAGATAGAGAGAGATGTGAGATCAATTACGTAATAATGATAATGTATGAATATTATGCTAGAATTATGTTTTGTAATAAATACATTTAATTTTGTATTCAACCTGGGTCATCACAAAAAAGGGCTAAGAATCAACATAAACATTTCCACCTGACCTCACATTTTTTTTAGGCGGGGGTTCAGACCAGAAATACAGAACAAATAGGCTTATTTTCATTTTGAAAATCTGTATTGATTTTTAGTTTGTAACTGATCTGCATTTCCTCTTCTTGATTCACGAAAAAAAAATCTAGTTCTGTGTACTTTGCCAAGAACGCTCACATAATTTTGTGGGATTTTACACCCCAAACCTGTTATACCCCTTTCATAAACCTAATTATGCGGCTAATTATATAGCAGCATAATTTGGTCGTAAAATCGGAAGAGGACCAGAGTTATCCACATTATTTTTATGCTGCAATTATCGGCATAATAGCAGCATCGGGACCAGATTTTGACTTTATGAACGCATTTCGAAACTAAGGCGGGTAATTGCCATGGAGCGATCACAAGGTCACCCTTTTCAAACGCAACCGCATCCGGGGGGGGGTGCGGTTTCCATGACGATTATCCTCCTTTTTCAGGACGGGCGCTCGTAAAAATAATGCGGATTATTTTCGGAGTTTATGAACGCAATTTTTATTGAATTATCCGCATAGGTTTATGAAAGGGGTATTAGTGTATTGAATCTGTCCGATCCCTCTTTATCTATATTTAAATACATCATCTTTAGTTTTCTATATTTTGTCTCCTTGTGACTGGCAATAACTATGTTACAGTACGAAAGCCCGTATGTACGACGAATAGACCCTGACAAAATATGACCAAACTTTACACTGATTCATGAATCATGATCGAACGATAGTTGACTGGGTCGCAAATGTTTGTTGGCGACACTGGATAGAAATCGCCTACATTATCCAAAACAGTATATAGTTGAGTGCATCGCACACCACAAATCGTATCCAGGTTACGATTTTTCCAAACCATGTTTTGCATTACGACAATATTGACAAGAATTGAAATGACATAAAAATTTACTCTGCACTAATAATTTTGTTGCGGAATACCGCGCATTCTAAAAAGATTACCGGGTCTTGTTTTGAAGACTACACGAATGTAAGGGTACGGTCGGCTGCACTGTGAAGATACATGGCTCTAATATATTATTGTGTGTGTGTTTGCGTGGGGATCGCAGCTGTGCTGTGATTGGTCACTTGATCGACGACAATGCCCTTTTTTGGAAAAGGACGGTTTCAATTGTGTGTGTATAAACCCTCTCGTATTTCAGAGGAAATAACTTGAATATCAAAATAGTATTTCATTCAAAAGATCATTATTTTTCATATTTTTGTTTGTTCAGTTACATCAATAGATACGTCATTTGAAAGGGTAAACATTGAACTTTCATTTTATATTCTTAATTTCTTGGTATCTCTACAATTCCTTGGGTTATTTACTCTTTGAAATGTTCATGAAATCATAATTTTCTAGGTTTTACTTGTTGAAAAAAACGATGTAAAATATTTCATCTTTTCTCAATTTTTCCAAACGCAGATTTGAAAGGTCATAACATGATCATAAAGTCCATGAACCATGCATCATTTCATGTGTAGAAGTTTTCATTATACAACGTACGGGTAAAGAGTTATTACCGTTTTAAAATCAGTCTTTGCTTACGTTTCGGTCAATTTAGGATTCCTCGAATATCCCTGGCACTAGAGGGGTATTGGACCTGGCATAGTAAGAGTTAAATGTCATGGGACCATGATCATTTCAAATCAATGTAACTTTAATATTGATCTTATCATTGTGCACATGTGCACGAATCAACACCAAGATTGCTACACGTGATGAAAGATTCCTTGAACTCACCTATTGAGGGCTTCCTTCATCATCTTATTGCTTTTCTGCAGCTGTTCAATTTCTTTATCCTTTTCCCTGAGTTTAGCCTTCAAAGATTCTAATCTCTTTTCCCATTTCTTGCTTTCCTCCCATTTCGCTACCTCCACAGCCGACTGCAATCAGAGAGAGAGAAAGGAACAAAAAGACAGTGGGTGATTTCAAGTTCAGTGTCCACCTTTTGGTGTTGGTGGTTTTCTTACACGATCATAAAACATCAAACACAAAATAAAGATGGTCTGGAAAAGTCACTCACTAGTTGTTCAGGGGTTCATTTCAGAAAGAGTTGCGTTTAAACACAAGTTAAAAAAACCAATCGCAAGTCCCAAATGCGCGCTGTTGATTGGTTGAACATCAAGATGCGCACGATTTTTAGAGTGGCAATTGATTGCAACTCTTTCTGCAACGGGCCCCTGGTGTCAATAACGTGATCAGGGGGGCGTTTCATCAATATTTTCGTCTGACAAGTTGTCAGATCTGACAACTTTCCTGGATTCTGATTGGTTGAGAAGCACTGTTACTATAGTAACTGTCGGATAAAACAGGACTTGTCGGATAAAACGTCTGACAAGTCCTTTCATGAAACGCTCCCCAGGTGGGTGTTTCATAAAGCTGTTTGTAAAGTTATGCACAACTTTACAAATGACTGGAACATGTTCTTACATGTATGTCATAATGTATGTCATAAATGAATGACATAGGGATGTATCATTTAGCACAAGAAGGGGTCACCAGTCGTGCGTAAAGTCATTCGTATCTTACGAACGGCTTTATGAAACACCCACCTGAATCAGTTTTACAAACACAGAATAGGTTTAGGAGCTAGGGGGAAGCAAGCCAAATTGTGCTTCCATCAGCAACACTGGACTTGAAATCACCCAATGAGAATGTTATTAAACATTTTTAAAAATTTCTCACATTCTACCACTCCCAGAGCAGAATTTTCCATTAAAAACATATGCATCAAATAACGGGAGTAAAGCCTGATTCTCACGATTCTCAAGAACACTTTGCAATGGTTATGAGAAGCATGTTAAAAAAAATGGTCAAGCCCAACATTCACATTATATGTGGCAAATGTATGCCAAATGTGTGCTAAAGGCTCAAGACCTAGGCACAAGATTAAAGTTTGCATGACAATAATTGTAACCTTTATGTATTTGCTTCCTTTTTCCGAAAAGTAATAAGACTTTTACCTGTTCCTTCTTACTGCCCGTCTCTGTCATTTTCTTGCTGCTGATGAGCTGAGCTTCAAGATGGCGGATCTTCCTCTTCAAAGCGGATACTTCGTCAATATCTCCCACATCCCTCTCTGGTTCCTGTAAATTTTTAATTGAAAATAGATGATAAATTATTGATGAATGAAACATCTGAATATCAACTGCAGGATAATAGATTCAAGATGACAAATTCTCTCTTTCAAGCCAACATCTTGTAACAGTAATTACCTCCTTCATATCTCTACAGTTCCTAGATATACCGTGCAAATCTATGTTATAGCTGACACAAACACATCGGTGAATAAAACATTTGAATATCAACTGCAGGATAGTACAGTGTAGGGAATCCAGCCTTGGCCATAACATGTTGTGTCAGGAAGGAGAAAAATAAATCAAACAGAATGGTGAAAGTTTGAAAGAAATTGGACAAGAAATAAGAAAGTTATAGCTGCTTTAAAATTGAGATCACTAATATTATGTAGATTTCAAATTGGCAACTCAGTAAGTAAATTATGACAAGGGGCAAGGACAAGTTTCTCATAGGCCATGTACTTTATTATCAGGGATTTGTGGTTTTCTCCAAAGTACCCATTCCCCTGGGGCAGTAATCTAAATATAACCCAGGTAGTATATTGTTTTATGTCCTCATGAAAGAAAAATATAATTTGAAATAAAACTTTTGGGAAAAATGACATTTTAGCCAAAATATGTATTGGAGTACATGGAGGAATAGTCCTTGCCTTACATCACTATGACATCCCATATGCAGCCAATTTGAAGTCTCCATGGGTATAGTGATTACCAATATTTACAACTTTTAAAAATTCATAACTTTCTTGTTGTTTGTCCAATATTGTTCAAACTTTCACCTATCAACTTGTCTGATTTTTCTTTTCCTTTTAAAAACAATTTTTTATTTGGGTTGGATTCCCCTTTAAGATGACAAACTTCTCTCTTTCAAGCCAACAATTTGTAATTACACGTGTCTCCTTCATATCTCTTACAGTTCCTAGATTTACCATGCAAATCGATATGGGTGAGAGAAACACATCAACATTTTGGAACATTTGAATTTCATAATATATCATAATTACATTTGAATATCATAACATAAAAGAATACTTCTAATTTCCTCTTTTCATCCTTCCTCGTCTTTCCATTTCAATTTTTCGGCCTTTGTTTCTTTCCCTTCTTCATATCACACATGGTGAACCATAAACCTACACGTTATAAACTCCACCATGCACACCTACAAAGCTCATCTGATTTGAATATCAACAGTAAAATACATTTCTCTTCAGAGCCAACACCCTGTCATTTTCTACTACTAATCTCTACCATTCCTCTATAGGAATGGATAATGGATGACATGAACACGCCAGACACTTTAATTGATGTAATACCAGTTTCTAGATGGAAAACTTTTCAGTTTAGGGCCCAAACCTTGTCATTATTTCATAGATATCTCTACCAGTCATAGGTATAGCGTGCAAATTGATACTGTTAAAAGGAACATATCAGACTATAGATTTTTATAGGATTTGAATATTACTATAAAATATCAAATTTCAAGATGAAATGGTTTTGTCTTCAGAGCCGACACGTCGTCATTATCTGATTCATCATATCCCTCCAGTTCCCAGATATTTTGTAAATGGAAATAGATGAAAGGAACATACCGCACTGCTACATTTCAAAACGTTTTGTTTAGGGACAAGATATGTTTGTATTGGGAAAAATTTATAAAAAAAAGTTGCGAGCGATCGAAGCGAGAGAGCAAAAATTGCCACATTTTTACTTCAACAAGTGGAATGCCTCTGGCCGTCTCACCTGCATCACGCGGTTAAATATAGCAGCAGTGCTGACTTTGAATACTACTCTAACTCGCACAAGATGTTCAGTGATACATGGTTACTCTTATGTCCACTTTTTATGAACTAGACCAATAAACTTACAGAGATATGATGGTTATTCAGCAAAAAACCCTAACATGGCCAAAGTTCATTGACCTTACATGACCTTTGACCTTGATCATGTGACCTGAAACTCGCACAGAATGTTCAGTGATGCTTGATTACTCTTATGTACAAGTTTCATGAATCAGATCCATAAACTTTCAAAGTTTTGATGGTAATTCAACTGATACACCCAATTCGGCCAAAGTTCATTGACCTTTGACCTTGGTCATGTGACCTGAAACGCGCACAGGATGTTCAGTGATATTTTAATTACTCATATGTCCAAGTTTAATGAATTAGACTAATAAACTTTCAAAGTTATGATGGTAATTCAACAGATACCCATGATTCGGCCAAAGTTCATTGACCCTAAATGACCTTTGACCTTAATCATGAGACCTGAAACTTGCACAAAATATTCAGTGATGCTTGATTACTATTATGTCCAAGTTTCATGAATCAGATCCATAAACTTTCAAAGTTATGATGGGAATTCAACAGATATCCCCAATTCGGCCAAAGTTCATTGACCCTAAATGACCTTTGACCTTGGTCATGTGACGTGAAACTCATGCAGGATGTTCAGTGATACTTGATTAACCTTATGTCCAAGTTTCATGAACTAGGTCCATATATTTTCTAAGTTATGATGACATTTCAAAAACTTAACCTCAGGTTAAGATTTCAATGTTGATTCCTCCAACATGGTCTAAGTTCATTGACCCTAAATGACCTTTGACCTTGGTCATGTGACATGAAACTTTAATAGGATGTTCAGTAATACTTGATTAACCTTATGGCCAAGTTTCATGAACTAGGTCCATATACTTTCTAAGTTATGATGTCATTTCAAAAACTTCTTAATTATGTCGCCCTGCGTGGCTGACATGTGGTAGTTTAAGCTCTGATATTTTCGCGTGTTTTTCACCTTTATATTGTGTACTTTTGGTTTTATAGTTGTATCATGCAAATTTGTTATTTGCATGGATTCATTTGGCCAAATTTTGAATCATTTTTTTCCAATATCGGTGTGATCTTTGACATAAGATTTTTTGCATTGGTTTTGATTTGAGCTACTCTGTATAGGTAAGCCATTTTGTACATGTAGGCTGTGTATTGTATGTCTACTGCCTACACATACACTGTACTTGGTGCTCACCATTCATGTTCATTCAGCTTTAAAGGCTATTGTATTGTTCAAGTAAGTCATTGATCCTAGCATTACAATGGAGCTATTGAGACTTTGGTTCATCATTAACATTCTATTTACTGCTCAAGTCTCAACTGCAGCTGTGCCACATCATGTACATGAACATGGATATCTTCACACTTCAGTATCCTGGATTCATTGCAAGTACTTGAAACACCGCCAGCCATATTACCAGAATTCAACGGCAACATTCCAGTTCCAGTTATTGAAGTCCGGCGACGTCAACCCCAACCCAGGACCAACAACCGAAAACGCTCCTGGAGAGTACTGTGCCCGTAAGCTATCTGCGAGTACATCTTACAATGGAACTAATGGACGAATTTTTTATGACAGAGATTTTCTTCTGCAGTGTAACCCTGCATGGAAACATTACAGTCCTGAGGTGGTTACAAATGGACTATCGAACATTGCTCACAAAACAACGAAGAACAGGGCATGCTCCACGAGAATTTATGGCTTCGGATCAAAGAACTTGGTATCCAGACACGTTTTCGAGGTAAGAGAAGAGGACAGAAAAGGGATTCTGCAAACAGTTTTTGTCTAAAGAAGCGACGAAGGAACAACATCAATCTTAAAACAGTGTCGTGCGTTGATAACAATCTTGTAAGATCTAGTTGCAACGTTTGTTTGTGGAACGCACATTCTGTAAGAAATAAAACTACTTATGTTACTGAATATGTTAATGAATATAATATTGATGTTATGTGCATTACAGAAACCTGGTTAAGTAATCAGGATAATGTAGTGAGTGGGGAGTGCACTCCTATAGGATATACTTTCATTAACTCTCCAAGAGACGCAAGTAATCGTGGTGGAGGGATTGGAGTCCTGTATAAAAGCATGCTCAAATTAAAGATCAAGAAAATAGATTTTAGGTTTTCCACATTTGAACACGCTCATATTACCGACTTGTCAAGCTCTATCCATTTTTTCATTGTCTATAGACCACCCCCTTCTTCAGTAAATAGATTCACAAGTTCTGACTTCTTGAAGGAATTTGATGAATACATATGTGAAATATCACTATGTCCAGGAAAATTGGTGTTATTAGGTGATTTCAATGTCCATTGGGAAAACATGAATAAAAATGATGTGCTTCACATGAGGAGCACCATCTCTTCGGCTGGGTTCATTCAGCATGTACAAGGCCCAACCCACAATCTTGGTCATACTTTAGATCTGGTTTTTACCAGAGATGATTCAGTTATCTTACAGTGTCACACATTCGACACTTGTATTTCTGATCATTATATGATTCATTTTTTACTGGCTCATCAAACAGCAGACCCAGTCTCTGTTACTTCTTCCTTACGTAATTACCGCAAGATTAATAAAGCTCAATTCGGTAATGCTTTACTTGACTTAGTTTCATCTCAACCAGAAGATTTAGATAATGTGTCTCTTTTTGACTGGTATGTTTCTGGCATCACTAAGGTGTTAGATACCTGTGCACCATCTTCAACCAAGTCTCGCCCTCTGAAGCGACGTAGACCCTGGTTTAATCAGTCTGTACTTGCTGCTCGCCAGCACAGACGTAAAGCAGAACGTAAATGGCGTAAAACACGACTAGACTCAGATCGCACATTGTTCATAGAAGCTAATAGGAATGTATGCCAAATCATTGATACCGCTAAAGAAGATTTCTTGAAAGATAAGTTAGGTTCGTGTTCTGTCAAGGAGGTATATCAGATCATTCATTCACTTTTGAACAAGAAGTCGAATCAACTTCCCTTATATGAATCTGCATCCAGATTAGCTCATCAATTCTCTTTGTTTTTTGTTAACAAGATAAAGAGAATAAGAGCTGAACTTGATGCATGTACTGTACCTGTTAACATTCAGTTTACTGATATTGAAAACCAAACTATTCCACTTTTCACAGAATTTCAGGTGCTTTCTCAGTCAAATGTATCCAGAATCATTATGTCTTCCGCTACTAAATCCTCTCGTCTTGACCCCATTCCTACATGGATTTTGAAAGAAAATATTGTTCATTTATTACCATTGCTCACAAATGTAATCAATCAATCTCTTTCCACAGGTATCTTCCCTGATCAAGCACATTCAGCAATCATCAAACCTTTTTTGAAGAAATCAGGGTTGGATGTAAATGATATCAGTAATTATAGACCGGTCTCAAACTTATCATTTCTAGGTAAACTCATCGAGAAGGCGGCATGTACTCAACTAGCTGATCATATTGAATCTAATAATATTCTTGATCATTTCTAGGTAAACTCATCGAGAAGGCGGCATGTACTCAACTAGCTGATCATATTGAATCTAATAATATTCTTGATCCTCTCCAATCTGCCTATAGGCCAGGTCACAGCACGGAGTCTGCTCTGATCAAAGTAAAAAATGACATCATGTTATCTCTCGACTCTAATAATGTAGTTTTCATGGTGCTGTTAGATTTATCTGCCGCGTTTGATACAATAGACCATAATGTTTTCATATCCCGGTTATTCAACAGAATAGGCATTAGGTCCAGTCTTATCCTGGTTTCAATCATACCTGTCTGGATGGACTTCGCAAGTAGATATTGATGGCACATTGTCAAATCCCATAACTCTAGAATTTGGACTCCCTCAGGGTTCAATAGTCGGACCCATAGGCTACTCAATATATACTCTTCCAGTTGGTGATATCATCCGAAATCACTGTATCAATTATCATTTTTACGCTGATGACATACAATTATATGTTTCTTTCGATCCGAAAACTCCTGGAGCTCTCAATAACGCACTGGTTAAACTCCAGAATTGTATATCAGATATAAGACAGTGGATGATAGTGAATAAACTAAAACTTAATGATAATAAAACTGAATTTTTTGTTGCGGCCTCTACTTATAACTTGCGCAATCTTCCAAATGTTCAACTTGATGTTGATGGTACACTCATTAGACCATCCGAAAAAATACGAAACCTTGGTGTCATATTTGATTCCCGCATGTCAATGTCGTACCATATCTCTCATATCTGTAGCACAGTCACTTTTTATTTAAGGAATATTTCTAGAATCAGGTTTATTGACCAGTCTGCCTGTCACAATGCTGTTCGTTCATTGGTTCTGTCTCGTATTGATTATTGCAATGGGCTCCTTTCTACAATTCCCTCTAATCAATTAGTCCGTGTTCAACGACTACAAAATTGGGCGGCACGATTAATTCTACAGGTTTCCCGGGATCATCCTTCCCAACCACTCTTTAATTCTCTTCACTGGCTTCCTTTTAAACAGAGAATTACGTTCAAATTACTTGTGATTGTCTACAAAACACTGAATAAACAGGCTCCACAGTATTTAAGTAGCTGCTTGAATCTGTATAGACCAACCAGAGCTCTTAGATCGGCCAGTGATCACCTTCGTCTCACATATTCATTAACTCGTACATTAGCTGGTGACAGAACTTTTACAGTGTCGGCTTCAAAATCCTGGAACAACCTGCCACTAATAATTAGACAGTCTCCATCATTAGCAATCTTCAAAAAGTCATTGAAAACTCATCTCTTTAATACTTTGTAGTTTTTAAAATAATACATCTTATTCATTGTAAGCGCTTTGGGCCTAATGGGAAAAGCGCAGTACAAATAATAAGTAATAATAATAATAATAATAATAACTTAACCTCAGGTTAAGATTTGATGTTGACGCCGCCGCCGCCGTCGGAAAAGCGGCGCCTATAGTCTCACTCTGCTTCGCAGGTGAGACAAAAATCAAATTTTGTGATAACATTCAGAATAATATATTTCACACTTCTCTCTTTTCTTTTCTCTTTTTTTCTTGGTCATGAAAATTTTGGGGTCAAGACCCCCCCCCACACCCCAATCTTTGTTCCACCAGCAATGATACCATACCTGTTGTGTTGTTTGAAGCTTCAAAACCTCAACTTCTCTGTCCAGATCATCTCTCTCTGACTCCACCTTGGAAACTTTCTTTGTCTTCTTTACTAACTCCTGAAAAAGAACCATCAAATATAAATAAGTGAAAGTATCCAAGGCAACAGGAATTTGGCATCTCACCTACAAGATTAGAATTTTCCTGCTTTAACTCTTTTGCGCTCTCATTACATAATCATACATGTAGCTATGGTGACACAACATTTGCTCCGGCTTGAGGGTTTGAGTTTGGATTGGAATAGAGTTTTGGGTTCAGAATAATGTAAAGAAAAGGATTAGGGTTTATTTATTATTTCAGGACAGGTTTTATGTTTGGCTAATCGACCAGACTTTCCATCAGCGCACTTGTTGACATTGAACTGTAGCTACAGTCTACTACATGTATTAATGGCAAAACTCTCCTCTGGCTGGTAATAAAACCAAAGTTAGATCCCCAAATCAATCACAAGTCTTGCATTTGCAATTGATTCTTAGCCTGTCGCTTACAACTAAAAGTACATGCATGAAACTATTGCTACAGTCATACTAACGGTAAATGAAAATTGCAATAGATTAAAACTTAGGTTTCTTGCAAAACATCTTTTAAGCACCTTAACACTCCAAACTGGGTTGTCTTTCTGCAAACTCTGAGCCAAGTTCTTCTCTCTCATCCTCTCATTTCACCATAGACAAAATTCATATAAAATGAGTGGCAAAGACGTTTGTAAAGGTGCCTCAGATTTAGACTCACCTCTTTGACCTCATCCAGTTCTTTTGTCAGACCGGACACCTGACCCTTGAACTTCTTGACCTCTCTTCGAGCCTGGTCAAGTCGGCCTTGGGTCTCCTCCAAGACATCTTTCATCTTCTTGGTTTCCTTCTCAATCAGCTTCTGGACGTTGATCTGTTGTTCCTGCTCCGAAGCCTGAGCCTTTGCGTTCTGCTGGGCCGTGTCTACCATGTCTGCACGTAGCTGCAGCAATGCCTGGCTGAGCGACTGTAGATTGAAAACACCACACAGAAATGAAGGCATGGGACTAGTTGTACAAGTCATGCTTAGGTGACCAGTAGTACAGTGAAGGATCAAACAAGCATGTCGGACCTTCGAGCTTCAACCCCATTACCCCTAAAATCTGAACAGGGTCCCGTTCCAGAAAGAGTTGCAATCAATCCCAACTCTAAAAATCATGCGCAACTTGATTTTCAACCAAACAACAGCGCGCATTTGGGAATTGCGATTGATTTTTTGACTTGCGTTTAAACGCAACTCTTTCTGCAACGGACCCCAGGTCTTAAATTATTGCAAAAACAAGATATTTCAATGTGCATGTGTACGTTTGTGACCTTTGACCCTGATAATCCGAAATTTATGAAAACTCTCCTACATGTATATCCACAATTGGTCCGAGCTTAAAGAAGATCCCTTTTTTAATATTACTTAAGTTATATACATGTATCTCCTATACTCATTGTCAGAATGAAAATGAGATTGGGACTTTAAACAGGCCTGTGAGTGGGGTTTCAAAAAAATAGCTGAAAAAAGCTGAAAATTTACCTTAATATTTACTTCTGGTCTTTTGCTTTTTAGAGGTATCTTGCTTATCATGGTGCTCTTGAATGTCTGTATGCACTCTTTTGAAAGTAGCCAGCTTCAGTTTGGTTTTGGAAGAAACAGAGGACTTTTTCTTCAACCCTATGCATTCTTTATGTTCTTCATTACTCTTCTTTGCCAGTGTATTCCATCCAGGACCATTTCCATGGATTAGAAATGTCGCTGCACTTTTTATCTTCATAGGTATCCAAAGGCGACCCTCTCTGAACGATCACACATTTATGTTCAACAGACATTTTGAAAGTCATAGAAATATTTCCAATGATTCAAGTATATAAACAACAAAGTCCAAACTCCAAAGTCAGAAAGTTCTAAACACTAACTTCGTAAACATCCCGAACACGTGAACTGGTTCATTCACTCGCGAGTCTCGATCGTATGTACATGTACGTAACCAACAACGTGCACACGCAATGATTTCCCTGTGTTGTATGCGGTTTCCGTCCGCTGACAATGCATACAGATTGACGGGCCCATATGCCAACAAAGGCAACGGTGCACGGTGTGATCCGCAGCAGTTTCATAGAGTTACATATACTAAAAATTTGAAACTTCGCGAAGGCAAAATACAAGGCCCCGTAACGTGTATATTCACAACACACACATTCTGCTCGCATCCATTTACCTAGACTTGTTTTCCAGCCGTTTTGGATAAAAAAGCGGAATTTTGACTTCGAAAAAAACGGAAATGGAACACAGGAAAAAAGCGGAAATTGAAATCGATCTTAAAAATGAAAATAGCGAATTTCCGCTAAATAGCGGAGATTTCACAGGCCTGTTCAAAACATACTGTGCTTACGATTATAGTGCTTATGATTATAATCATTATGATCTTGGCGATATAAATGGGACGGTAAACTGCCGATTTGTCTATTGCCAACATGGTCAACCGTCATTTAGTCTAATACCATTCCGTCTGTCGACATTTTGTCTAACAGCCATTTGGTCTTATAACCATTAGGTCCGATATTCACTTTATTTAATCACCAGTTTGTCTATAGCCATTACATGTACGTCTCACAACCAGTTGGTCTAATACCAGTTTTCTTTTCATTCATTTCGCCCAATTAACACATGGTCCATTAGGACTAAGTGGCTAACTGGACCAACTGGTTATTAGACAAAATGGTGAATGGACAAAATGGCAGTTAGACCATGTGGATAGTAGATAAGCCGACAATAGACCAATGATAGTAGACAGATTGCTAATTGGACGAACTGGTATTAGACCAAGTGGAAATAAAGCAATTGGACAAACCTTATGCTGCTTCTCCTTGAGAGAGAGTTCATTCTTCAACCGATCAACCATGTTCTTCATGGTGGTCGTAGGGGCCTTGGAGTTTGCCGCCCTCTGTTGTTCAAGCTCCGTCTCCAAGCGTTCAATCTCGGCCTCTTTGTCTTTGATTGTCTCGAGATGATTGGAGATCTCAGATTCTAGCTTCCTGGTCTGTGTGTTGTGCTCTGCAGTGAGCCTAATACAAAGACGATACAAAGATGTGATAATAATAAAATAGCATTTATGAGGCAGTGATTATCTAGTTGCTTATTAAATGGCGCACTAAATATTACCCCGGCTGTAGCTACGGCTGCTTAAAGGCGCTTGGGGCAATCGAGGAATTAACCCTGATGGGTACCCATTTACCTCACCTGGGTTGAGTGCAGCACAATGTGGGTAAATACAAAGATGTAATAATAATAAAATAGCATTTATGAGGCGCCGATTATCTAGTTGCTTATTCAATGGCACACTACATATTACCCCGGCTGTAGCTCCAGCTGCTTACGCCAGCCATGGCGTAATTTCCTTCAGCAAGAAACTCATCCACATCGTGCTGCACTCAACCCAGGTGAGGTGAATGGGTACCCGGTAGGAAGAAATTCCTTGAATGCTTGAGCGCCTAGGCAGCTCAGCTAAAGCCGGGGAAATAATAATAGCAGGGCCCGCTGGTAGAATAGTTTTCGAAACTGAAGTGGCTACCCTGGGTAAATATACCTATATCATTATTATTATTATTAAAGGCACTTGGGGCAATCAAGGAATTAATCCTGATGGGTACCCATTTACCTCACCTGGGTTGAGTGCAGCACAATGTGGGTAAATTTCTGGCTGTAGGAAAACATGCCATGGTTGGGATTCAAACCCATGTCCATTTTATTGGAAGACAAGAGCCGTAACCACTAGATCACGGCAAATTGTGCAATGTACATTGTACAGTCATGACATCTGCTTCAAGATATACTTTTATTAAATTAGAAATAGTCCATTGTTAAATTTTTTTAAAAAGCATTGTACAAAACCTGGTTACCACCACTGAAAGCAAACACATTCAATTCAAGATAAATGAATAAGTATAAGGAAATTATATGTGAAAAAAGATTTCAATATAGTGCTATACCAAGTCTCAAGATGATTGATAAACAAATATCATGCAAATTGAATTTGTAATTGTACATGTAGAACAGTTGTGCTATATTTCTTTTTATCCCTATTATCTCCATCATACTATCGTTAACTGCACACACTGTATGTAATTTTGATCTTTATTCCTGTATATTGTATTTATACAATTATGTGGATCTGAATATTTCATCATTCTTCTTCATCACATTTTTTGAAATTTACTTTTCAGTTTTCCTCTGAAAGTCCTTGGTCTTCCTGTTGAGGACATCCTTCCATTTCGCCACCTCTGTATGCGCAGCCTTGAGCTTTACTGACATAGCAGCAAGGGCATTATCCTGCTGGGCAACCAGGTCTTCCAACTCCTGCAGTCGGGCAAACTCCCTGCTGCCAGGGACTGGTGGAGTAGGCTTGTTTGCTAGGTCCTAAAATAATTTTACCGATCCAAAAATATGAATAGGTAAACTAGAAATATATATCTTAGTAAAAGGTTCTATATTTAAACATTGATGATCGTACTTGATGATCGTACTGTGGAAAATATTTAATAGGTGACGAGCGTGCCAATTTTTTTGCAATCGCACAATCAGTGGCACAGATCTGGGGGGAGGGGCAAAAAACATCCCCTCACCCACCCCCGTGCTATGCAATTTGAAAATGGCCCTGGCTATATTGGGTTCAAATGAAAATCGAAGTTACATATTAAAGCAGCCTTTTTTAACATATTGAATGCCAGACTATGAATTTTATTGCTATGCATTTTTTATCTTCTAAGGAAAAGGGAAAATTAAAAAAAGAATTGGAAACATACCATAGCAGCCTTCTTGAACTTATTAAATGCAAGATCATTCTGAGCGTGTAACTTGAGTTGAAGATCATGTATCTCTGACATATATTTTCCGCTCTCGTCAGCAGATTCCTAGAATGAACAAAAAAAAAAGACACATGTACATGTAGTCACATTGACCAGTGTCTCGTAACACAAAGGTTAGCGATTTCTCGTACAATTGAATTTCACAATCGATTGTACATTGTAGTCAATGGAATCAGGGGAGTCTTCCATGACAACTTTTGATTTTCTTTGATTTTCATCAATAGATGTTAAAAGCTATCAAAATCTTTGCATCTGATTGGCTAAGAGCAAATTCAACAGTGAAAGTCACAGACAGAACTCATCATGAAATGCTCTCTCAAATCCTTCCTGCAATAAACCCATTCCATCCATCCCATCTCAGCGACCTCATCTACAGCACAAGTCGCAAATCATTTAACAGCCCTCATTCAACATATCAGCCCCCAAGCAGATACGCCAACAAGATACAGTGGATAAAAGTAGTTCCATGACATTTGCTCTGGCAACAATTGCTCTGATGGAAAATCTGCATGTTAAGCCAAACATAAACCCCAACTTCTGAAACAAAGTAAAAACTTTCTATACATTATTCTTAAACAAAAACTATTACATTCCTAACTTTAATAGGGTATTGCAAGAAACTTGCGATCAATTGCAAGTCTATTTTTGGTCCCTAAATCAATCATACGTCTTGCAGTTTATTGAAAATATTGATTGATTGCTAGTCTGCTTGTTGAAACAAGAAGTTTAACCCTATCTAGGCCGGGGGGGCCTCGGAGGGCCCCCCCCTCAACGAATCGCGCGATAATTTCACCGTGCGAAATTTTTTGACCGCGCTGCTCGGTGACTTTTTACTTTCAAGTCTTGCGCAACTTTTGAGACCAATTTTGCGTCACCCGGGTACGTGGTTCCGAAATTACGCATCATTATGTAAGTGCATGTCAGACCGAAAATTGCTCAAAAACGTGATTTCGTGTACAAAGTCAATGCAAATTGTGTTTTCACCCAAAATTCATAAATGTATGATTATTTTTAGTTTTGCTGGTCTAAATATATTTATTTTATGCTTTTTATGATCACAGAAGAGTCCCCAACAAATTTCATTGAAAAAACAATGAAAAACAAAAGGTCAAAAAACAGGGAAATACATAAGAAATTGCAAAAAACAATATAATACATAAGAAAATGATTTGATATCGCAATTTTTGTCATGTACACTTGCTAAGAACACCACAAAGAGCTTGTATACCAAAAATTAGTACATTTGGAGCTTTATTTAGGGAGTTAGAGGAAAAAGTATGATTTCGCATACTAATTACGCATAAATTAGCATAATCACTTAATAGCGATTCGCATGAAAAAAATTACTATACAATCTTGTAGATTATGTCCCAAGCAACCCGCGTGCCAATTTTCGGCGCGATCGCGCGGTCGACGGCCGAGATCTTAAGGGGGGCCTGGGAGGCCCCCTCCCCGGCCTTATGAACTCCCAAAATACCCCGGCCTAGATAGGGTTAATCTGATTTGCTATAACTAACGTTGATCTATCAGTTGTAAAACTGCAACAGACGATTTGTAATTTATCGCAAATTATTTTCTTGCAACACCCCCTAACCCTCTGAGATATTAAGATACAAGTAAATGTCGCAGGAGCAAATGTCTTGTCGCCAGATAAAATATGAGCGTGCAGAGTGCAATATAGTGTACAGTGAAGCTGTCATTTTCAACATTCCCACTTTGAAAGCTTATTAATACTATGCATTAACATAGAAAAAAAACACCAAAAAAAGAGAGAAAAATTCCTTTTGATCTTCTTACCTTTCTTGATTGTTCCAAAAGTTCAATGTACTTTTGCAAAGCTTCCTCCTTTTGCTGTATGCGATTCTGCATTAGAAAAAATATGAAAATGGATAGCACATGTGATAGCATCTGAATGTAATGCATTGGCAATGAAAGATCGGAAGTTTCAACTGGAAAGTAACATTATCATCATCACCACCATCATCATCATCACTATCGTCACCACCATCATCATCATCACCATATCTGGGTCCCACTTACACAAATGTCAGCAACTGATCGTACACTTGATTTTTACGTTTGATTGCCCATTGTAGTCAATTCAATCAATCATAAAGGTATTCTTCTATGATGATTGTTAAGCTTTGCGTTACGGGGCCCCTGGGTGTTTTCATACCAGTAGACCTTCTACATGTATATCATACATTCATCCCCACCATCACAATCATCACTATTATCTTTATCATCTTCATCATCACAATCACCATCATCATCATCACCATCCTCCTCCTCATCATCATCAAGAAAACCGTCATGAGTTTCATCATCACAATGATCATCATCATCATCACCATCCTCATCATCATCATCATCACAATCATCATCATCATCACCATCATCATCACCATCATCATGAACGTCATCATGAATATCATCATCACACTCATCATCATGATTTTCTTATCTTATAATGTTATCATCATAGTACAGTATTAACCACATATGGCTGAGTACTTACCTGTAGACCTTCTATCTGGGTCTGGGCGACTTTCAGCGCCTGCTTGTGTTCACACGTCTCGTGGATCTCCTTGAAGCGGACCCCTTCTGACATAGCATCCTTGATGACCTCGTCCCGGTCTGACGACGCCGGTAGTCTCATTCTCAGCTCGTTGATCACTCGGTCTCTGGCGAGGAGATTGCTCTCCGTCTCGGCAAGGCTCTTCTCCTTCTCTGTCAGTTTCTGTGAGAGAGTGTGATAGTGGAGACAAAGAGTGATTTACAGATCAAGACAGAGATAATTCAGTTTAGCTCAGTTCAACTTCATTCAATTCCAATATTAAAGAAATTTTACAATACATTGGATAAAAACATGCAATTCAAGCTGAAATAAAGCAATTCAATAGTATGTACATATTGGTATAGATACGAGTATTGAAATTACGTATAGCTCTAAAAAAAAACATGAAGGTCTTGTCAAGACCTTTATTGTGCAAAATGTACACAGTATTAGTATTGGCACTTTGACACTCATCCAAACTTTCTCATTCTTTCTTTTCTTGTGCGCCTTGGAATAGAATATTTCTCGATAGATGGTGCTACATAAATACCTATTTTTATTATTATTAACACAAGATTTGATCAATCAATAAAAGCGGAGAACAAATTCAGTGAATAGTCAGCAAATAGAAATGAATTGCGTCTTGCACCAGGACAAACCCCAGAACAAACATACATGAAATGGGTAGGAGAGAATGAAAAGCAGAGGGGGGGAATGAGAGTAGAAAGAAGACAAAACTCATTTAAAATTCAACAAAGAGTCACGTATGATCAAATATTATAGCTTTAGATTGTGCTTAAATCTGTTATAAAATGTAAATGAGGTTATAAGTGTAGGGAGTGAATGGAGACAGACAGAATAGAGACAAAGAGACGGAGACAGACAGAATAGAGACAGAGAGACAGACATGTATTGTTTGATAGAGAAGACATACACAGGGAGACAGAGGGATACAGGGAACTCAAACTTTCACCAAAATAATTATACTGATAAATTTTCTTTATAAATGGTCAATCCACTTCCCACTACCTTGTAAGTGTAGATGATAATCGAAAATAAATCACATTACTTGAACCGTTACCACAGCACAGAGGTTTAAAAATAACATGACATACATGGAAGACATGTGGCTACGTATGACAGAAAGAATTGATGCAGCAGAAGAACATAGAGCTAAAATTGGATCACACTTTGAATTTACAAATAATTAGAGCATTCATCAGCAACCATACCATCTACAACTAAGATCAGTTGAATGTAGAATACCAGTTAAGAAACTCTGACTTCAATGCTCCCCAAGGAGTGGAGAAGGTGCATACATTGTAATAATAATCCAATTTTATATAGCGCTTAATACATCGGAATGTCGTCTTTTAAGCTCTTTACAGAAATATTATAGCCCCAATTATCGGATCCTGGCATGCCTGCATACAATGTATGCACCTTCTCCATTCCCTGGGGATCATTTCAACAAGAGTTCCAAGACTCAATTGCTAGGCATACTGTACAACATAGGCTTTTGCATCGTACCAGGTACCCATTTAACACCTGGGTGGGGAGTATAAGAGTGTGGATTGACGCCTTGCCAAAGGACGCTAGGCAATGGTGGGATTCAAACACAAGACCCTCTGATTACAAGGCGAGAGTCAGAAACGCTACACCCCGATGTTTCCACATTGTTTGCGGGTAAGCAAGAATTAGATGACCGGGGTAATGACAGAAATGTCAAGCACTTAGAGATGACATCCCAATGTATGAAGCACTATATAAAAGTGGAATATTATTAGTAAGATTTCCAGCCAACAATACTGCAAGCAAAGGTTTACCCCCAAACAGGTAAAATCTTCCTGATTATGAAGAAAGAATGTGTGTGTTTGAACAAAGCTTTATAATAATAATAATAGTAATAATAATAATAATAATAATGATAATAATAATAATAGGCATTTACATAGCGCCATCTGTCTAGAAATATTCTATTCCGAGGCACGTTGTTATTATTATTATCCCGGCTTTAACGAGCTGCCTTCCAGCGCTCACGCATTCAAGGAATTAATCCTGCCGGGTACCCATTCTCCTCACCTGGGTCGAGTGCAGCACAATGTGGATAAATTTCTTGCTGAAGGAAATTACGCCATGGCTGGGATTCAAACCCACGACCCTCTGTTTCAAAGTCAGAAGACTTATCCACTGGGCCACAGCGCTCCATTACTTACCTTTTGCAGTGCCTTGATCTCTGCCCTTGAGTCTAGGATAGTCTTAACATGGGTCTTGATGGTCCGGATGGAATACTCCAGCTGATTGGCTACAGGAAGACTAGGGTCTGGTAACGAGCCTGTCACCTCCTCAAACTGAAAAAAATATAAGAGGGGGAAAAAGATGGTGAAAGTTATGATTATAGTTCATAACTGCCAACCCTGACAGCCAGGAAATATGAAGATACAAAGAATTTTTAAGAAATAATAAGTCTTAATTTTCCAAATTCCCAGAAATTGTAGAACACATGAAAATAGACATCCCTTTCCCCCAAAATAGGAAAATTCCTGTTTTATAGAAACAGTTGGCGGGTATGTGAAAATGATTCTTCTGTTGCTGCTACACAACTATTAATTGAATTATGGGGAAGGAATTTAGTCTGGGCTCTTCCTCCCTCAATGACATCTCAAGTATTTTTGTGATTTCATTCTTACAAACTGCGTCAAATTTTATATTTTAAGTAAATGTTTCCAGATTTGAGCAGGACGGATTCTTGGGACGAGCGATCACCTTTTTTTTAACCAAACATCTGAGTGCAAGGTGCGAGGGGGTGATTGCTGGGTGAGTAGGTTCAGTTGTTTGACTTAGTGTCTTTATGGCTGTTGGATGAAGGAGCGTGATATGAATGTGAGTGTGTTTTGTTTTGAAAGATATTGTCGACCCTATTAATGCATAGCTCCAGTCACATTAGCTGGCCCTACTAAATTCCGCCTGAGCGATGGCTTTGAATAACCAATTCCATTGCTCAGGTGGAATGGTGTTGTGGTGGGATTGGCAATCCCTGGCTGGAGCTGTGCATTGAACTTGACTGCTTGCTCATCCCCAGACACCCTCCTGTCTTTCGTTTTTTTTTACCTGCTTAAAACTAAGTTTTTTATTGTTTGAATCAAGATGCTATCAATAAGCATCTTTCCACCACCACCTTTCAGTGTTTGTATTTTTCTTTTTCCATCTTTTCCTTTTAGTATACATAATATATCAAGTTGCATTATATTTTCGTCATCATGTCAAGTTTGATGTTTTTAATCTGTATACCCTATGTATATATATACCTGTAAATTGCACGCAATTCAGCCTTTTGGCTGCAAAGTGCAATAATTTAATAAAACCTTTTCAATTTCGATTTAAGCTTTACCTTGACCGCAGCATCAGCAATCTCTCTCTGTTGCTTCTCCAGGTTGTCAATCATCCTTTCAAGCTCCGCCTCTCTTTGCTCCCACAGCAACTGTCTCTCCTCGGCCTGCCTGTTGATGTGGACGTTCTCCTGCTCCAGGCTCGCAACGGTCTGCTCGTGGGTCGTCACCATGTTCTCAAAATACTTCACCTAGGCGGGGATGCAAAGGGAATGGAAGTATTAGACCTGTCCATGTCTTACAAATAATAACGAAAATAATATTTGAAATTCATAGAGCACAGAATAGTCGAAACACTATCTATGCACTGTAAAGAATTGAACAGTTTCAAAAAAGAAAAACAAACTCAATAAACACAATGTAAAATGGCAAAACATAAACAAGTATTTTTCCATTGCATAATAAATTGTAACCACTGTAGATTCATATTTTGTGTTATCTTTTTTTGTAACTTTGTTTTATCTTCTGTTCATGTTGTAGTGGTGCTTTCGGTCATGTTAATACATGAATTTTATTTGGTTGCACTATACCCCTGCGATGCAGCCAGGTCGACGCTGGACCGTTAGGTATGGCCATACCCCCCTTTTTTTGGTTAATGGATCGTCCTGTCGGCAGCGCTGGGGTACAATTTTCTTGTAAATTAAGATAATGTTGTATGTACTTATACAATGTTCTTTTTTTATTGAAGTGCAACGATATGTTTTGCATATTTTGATTATTTTTTATGACGAATAAAAACTGTAAAGATAAAAAAAAAAATTCAACAGTGGGGGGTCATGACCATGCAAAAATCACAATCAGATGGTCATTGTTTATATTTGGGAACACCCTGTACATGGTTCTGATAAAAAGTGTGGGGGGGCGAGGCTGAAGTCCCCACCATCCTCCTCGTTCCATGCTCCCTGCAGTGTATGCATTTATATTGGTGGAGGGAAGAGAACATGTTGTGAGGATGATCTAAAATTTTTGTCTTGGTTTATATGGTTATATGAGTACTAATATGTACTGCAGGGAGAGGTGATTCCGGTGGGTGTTTCATAAAGCTGTTCGTAGGTTAAGATTGACTTCAAGAACAACTGGTGAACCTTTCTAAATAATCACCAATGAACACTATAGTGGTGAACATCACTCACCACAAGAAAGGATCACGAGTCGTTCTTAAAGTTACGGCAGCTTTATGAAATCAGTGCCATAATTTTTTCTACAAGAAATTTGCAAAATGTCCTTTGTAAACAAAGGAGAACACAATTGTTAAGAAATTAATTAATTTATGGATATACAATCATATTTAGAATTTTTTAACAATCATGCGTTTTATATGTTGACTTCGCTGTCTTTCCATAGATGCGATCAATCAGATCAATCGCAACTTATTGTAAGACGGGCCCCTGGACCATATTACAGAATTGTGTTTGGTCCAACCAATCTTAACTATGGAAAACTGTCTCTTTCACATGACCAGTCACTTATTTCAGCTAAGACAGGGGTGTGAGTGGTCACAAATAAAACAATTTGAAAAAAGCTGAAGAGTATTGAAAAAAATCTGAAATAGAACGAGCTCCCACACTTTTTGTAAAGAGAAAAGCCCAAAATAAGCTTAAATTAAGCTGAAAATCAAAACAAAACAAATCTGAAATCAGCTAAAAAAATCTGAACTCTCACACCCCTGCTAAGAGGTAAATTTGCAGATGACTGGAAATAAATGACTAGTTCTATTGGCAGGTCATGGTTTTGAGATGAGGATGGCTTATCAAATAACAGGGATTCCCGTCACTATCATCTAAAACAAATAATGCACATAATTTTCATCAGGCATTGGAATAATTGCAACTTTTGAAAGAGTCCCAATGCAATCTGCCATCATAATGCCTCGGGCATGTTAGAGCTGCTCCAAAGTAGATGTGTTTAATTATTACTAATGACCTCCAAGATGTGCATTATTTTATACAATTTTACATCTAAATATATACCTGCTGCTGTAGCCTGGTAATCTGTCTATTGAGTTTCATATCTTGGAGTCTGGTCTCTTGCATTTTAGCGTGCCACTCTGCCACTTTCGCTGCTCCCCTGCTGTCCTTGAGAGTCTGCATGAGTTCCTGCAGTCCAGAGTGTTTCAGCTCGAGGTCGGCGAACTGCTCAGAGACCTTCTCTCTCTCATGCTTGAGCTAATAGGAATGAGAGCATGGAATATGAATTACTGATTAACTCAAAACTCAAACTTTGCGTTATCACATTTAAAGAGAAATGCCAGCTGCGGTAACCTTCTCAAAATGGGTTCAAACAGAATCCACTAAAAATCACCACTCAAGACAAGTGTCTGTACACTATAAACCACCTTGGTAAGAGGGGTTAGCACACATTCATAATCAGTTTCCATATTTTTACCATGATGGTATATTTAACAAAATCATGTATAATCTCTTTGAAACAAGCACCTGGAAGATCGGCCACTTACAACTTTCATTTCTTTTTCCATCCTCTCCTTGTCCAGCCTGAGTTGGATCATGGCTTTTGAAAACTTTTCCTGTTCTTCCAGGGGAACGGCTCCACTGAACTGTCTTCTCAGACCCTGTAAAGTGGGGAAAAGGAAATTTCCCTCGTAATGGATCCTCAGTTTTCAAATTATATTAATTTCACTTAGCTTTCTACAATTATTCAGCACAACAAACGTGGCAGAGCAGCTGTTATACACTCAGCTTTACAAAGAATAGGGATAAATCTGTGCCATATCGCTTTTGATAAAAGAAATGAAAGCCCCAGGTTCCAAACACATAACCCTCTGATTGAAAGACATGAGTCACAGTGCATCATATCCGGCCCTTTCTATTAAACCTACCATTGTTCTCCTTCATGTCTACATCGTACTCCTCCAGTCAAACCAACAATCGGATAAATTCTGCTCAGACACTCAATACTTCCTGTTATCTTCGGCCAATCAAAAGATTTAACATGCTGACAAGTACATTCTGTAATTTCCACAGGCTTGTACAAGGACCAATCTCATCCCTAACACTTTTTAGGCGAGATGGGAGGGTAATGAATTACAACAAGTGGAATGCCTCTGGCCGTCTCACTTGCATCACACGGTTCAATATAGCAGTAGTGCTGACTTTGAAAACTACTCTAACTCGCACAAGATGTTCAGTGATACATGGTTACTCTTATGTCCACTTTTTATGAACTAGACCAATAAACTTACAGAGATATGATAGTTATTCAACAAAAAACCCCAACATGGCCAAAGTTCATTGACCTTACATGACCTTTGACCTTGATCATGTGACTTGAAACTCGCACAGGATGTGATACTTGATTACTCTTATGTCCAAGATTCATGAATCAGATCCATAAACTTTCAAAGTTATGATGGTAATTCAACAGTTACACCCAATTCGGCCAAAGTTCATTGACCTTGGTCATGTGACCTGAAATGCGCACAGGATGTTCAGTGATACTTGATTACTCTAATGTCCAAGTTTAACGAACTAGACCAATAAATTTTCAAAGTTATGATGGGAATTCAACAGATACCCCCAATTCGGCCAAAGTTCATTGACCCTAAATGACCTTTGACCTTGGTCATGTGACATGAAACTCTAATAGGATGTTCAGTAATACTTGATTAACCTTATGGCCAAGTTTCATGAACTAGGTCCATATACTTTCTAAGTTATGATGTCATTTCAAAAACTTAACCTCAGGTTAAGATTTGATGTTGACGCCGCCGCCGTCGGAAAAGCGGCGCCTATAGTCTCACTCTGCTACGCAGGTGAGACAAAAATTCTATGATAAATGAATGAATTACTTGAACGGTTCTCCTCAGATGCCTCGCCTTATTCCTCGAGTCGACCTGGCAATGGTAGAGACTCTGCGCTTTCTCATCAAGCTGCTTTTCTAATCTTAGAACCTTTGCTTCTAATTGTCTGTTCTTCATGGTAGCAGCCTCCAGCTTCCTGACCGCCGTACCCTCGCTAACCTGAAGGGCAACGATGTGATGGTGAAGCTTTCCTGATGGAATAACGAGAAGACAGATATATACTAGATAGATTGATAAATGGTTTTTAGCAAAGATACAAGGGGAAGATTGGACAGTACATAGAGCACGCAATAAAATGCTTGGGAAGAGCGCCCTACAGCGTTGAGTAACAACCTTTTTTACCTTCGCGAAGTGGTCGAGTACAAAACATATGAAAGAAATCATGAAGGGGTGAAGGATTAGACAATTTTTACATTTTAGACTTTTTATTATTCAATTTTTTTTTTTAAATCAAAGATAAATATATTTCAGAGGTTTCTGGGTAATAAAAGGTGGAACTTTTATCATGCATCACCCTTGAGCAGCCGCGTTACTTACTCAATGCTAGTGGGCGTCCTTCCCCATGAGTATTTATCGAGCGTTTAAAAGAATCACCAAAGTGTTTGATCTTCCCCTTGTAATAACTTTGTTATAATAAAAATCAAAACATTCAATAGAAGATTGTAGCATATTAAGACACGGTTTTGGGGAGCACATCGTTTGTAGCAGACTTCTAGACCATGTTCACCTTTGTTGTGCTCATTGTGCTATTGTGGCAAAATATCTTTTGCCATTTTTTCAAGGAAGGTTTATTCAATGACCAATTTACATAAACCAGTAAGGAACCAGTAAATTCCCCACCATTTATTCAGATAAAGTTGTAGGGGAGGATACAAATCAAATGTAAAATGCTATTGTTTTTACATTTTGTACTAAAACACATTTTCTTTGTCTTTGTTGGATTAGTTGTAATTAGAAGTCCTTAATGAAGACCAGGGGGCCGTTGCATAAAACTTTTTACCTGAGAAAACTCAGGTTTTTTACCGGAGTTTTTGGCCTGTGCTAAAGTCAATGGTGGAAATCAGACTAACCTTAGTTTTCAGTTTTTACCAGAGTTTTCTCTGGTAAAAAGTTTTATGCAACAGGCTTCAGGGTCCTGTGAGTTATATATGTCGCGGAAGATCACGGTTGTTGGCTTTGCCGATTAAAATTTTCTGGGTAGTCAGCGCCTGACCACCATGACGCATGGAAACGGGAACGTTGAGACAAAGGGTGCATTATCAATCATTGGCAATGAGTTATACATACATGTATACATTATAATTGTAAGGCATGGAATCTCAGTGCTACTAACATTACCTATAATGGCCTTCTCATCACTCTGGGTCTGTATGTCCAGGAGTTGTTGCCGTAGCGATTGGACCTCCTTGTCTCTTGAGACCTGCTGTGCTTCCAAGGCCTTGGACTGGAAAGAGGCAACATCTACCATTTCCTAAAAAAACACAATAAGGGCATTTTAATTAGAAAAGCAGAGTCCCAGTCCACACTCTACAAGAAGTGAGGGTAAATTGCCAATTCGTCCACTCATCACATGGTCTCCCTTCATTTAGTCCAATGCCATCTCATTCACCAACATTTCATCTAATGGCTATTTGGCCCCAAACCATTTTATCACTTCGTCCAATCACCAGTTGGTCTATGACCACTTCGTCTCAAAACCAGTTGGTCCAATATGAATTTAATTTTCATTATTTCGCCCAATTAACAATTAGTCTAATTAGGCCAAATGGTATATGGACTAGATGGCTATTGGGCCAACTAGTTAATAAACGAAATAGTGAATAGACGAAAAGGAGATTAGACCATGTGGATAGTGGATGAACTGATGGTAGACCAAATGACAAAATGGACGAATTGGCATTAGACCAAATTGAAAATAAAACAACAAAATTTAAGGCCTCTGAAAATCTTACCTTCAGCTTATCATTTTCATTTCTTAGTGCAGCTGTCGATCTTTCCAGCTCACTGATATTTCTCTTGTCGATGTCACTAGCTGCTTTGGTGACGCACTGCGATAGTTCGTCTCTCAGCTCCTGTTCACTGCGCTGCAACTCAAGGTTAAGCTTCGTCAACTAGAAATAACAGAGAAAACAATAATATCAATAATGCAGTTCTTGTATAGCGCATATCTCATTATGTCATAATGTCCCTACGCGCTTCCAAAGGACTTTGATATTATTACAATGGCTTAGCCCCGCAGCCATTATACAGCCAGAGGCATTCTTAGGGAATAAATTCCTGCCAGGTACATGTACCCATTCAACTCACCTGGGCTTAGTGCAGCACAATGTGGACAAAAATTTAACCTTTTGTGCGCTGATGTTGCAATTTTGCACATTCGAACATTTAATTTAACAATTGTAATCATTAGTTTTCTCCTCTACATACATTTCGGAGCTTATAAATTATAATAGTTCTTGGATATCATCTAAATAATAATCATAAGTATAAATGGTGCAATGTAGAAATATCAAATCAGAGAAATGAACATTGAAACAATTGTCATTATTATCACCCCAAAATTAATTCACTTTTTTTTTTCAAAAAGTGAAAGACAATCACTCTGATACCCCTATCATCATCAAAACCATCACAATCACCAGCATGCCGACCACCACAGCCGTTACAATCAGAAAAACGGAGGTATCGTGGTCTAATGGTGATGACTCTTGTCTATCTATCTGAGGGACATGAGTTCAATTCCAAGCTATGTCATGTTTTCCTTTAGCAAGAAATTTTTCCTCATTTGGGCTGCACTCAACCCAGGTGAGGTGCATGGGTACCTGGTAGAAAGAAATTCCTTGAATGCTTGAGCGCCTAGGTAGCCGAGCTAAAGCCGGGGTCATAATAATAGCTGGGGCCTCTGGGAGAAATGTTTTCTGAAGGGTGGCTACCCTGGGGCAAATATACCTTCATTATTATTACCATGACAACAACCATCAACAGTACAGCTTTCCCGCTTTTCAAGGAAACAAAATTCCCTGATTTTCCCAGATGAAGTTTAAAAATTCCCTGATAATTATTAAAACCCATCCCCAGTTTCGCATGCTTTCTATGTTGTTGCAGTGAATTACATGTATTTTCAGTATAAAAACAATCATGTATATAACAAATAAGTACCACCATAACCAGTCAATCAATGAATGTCGTTTTGATATGCATGCAACAAAATATAACAGAGTCTGACTGAGTACAGTGCTTTCGACTTTTAGGCTGATCTAAATTCCGATTTTTTTTCCCCCATTTGAGAATTTTTCCTTGATTTGAGGTATTTTTTATCAAATTCCCTGACTATTCCCTGACTGGAAAAAAGTAAAATCATTTTCCCTAATTTCCCTGATGGGATGACTTACATCAGCAAACTTCTGCTCCAGCTCTGTGTTCCTCATCTCCATCGTATGCAGGCTGTTCCTCATCTGGTTCTGCATCCTGACGGCATGCTCCGCCCTCTGCCTCTCGTTCAACTCCTTCATCTCCATGGTAGTCAGCCTCTTAGCCAATGAGAGCGTCTCGCTCCCAGGGTAGACACTCCCACTTTTCTTCCCAAGAGCCTCTGTTTGAAGACCAAACAGAATAAAACAATTTAGCGATTCTTCAATCTACTCTACTATCTACTCTACTACTATATTTGGAATCACATAGTCAAAACCATAATACATTTCTATCCATATAATATGAACAAAAGTAAAGATGGAAACAAAATAAACATTGCTCGTTCTAAGTACGTATTATCACATGAATAAGAAACTCTTATCTGCATGAATCTGTCGCCGCATGGTAAAGTTTAATAGTGGAAAAAATACATTTTACATGTATCAGGGATGCAAGCAATCACAAATAAAAAAGAGCTGAAAAAACCTGAAGAATATTGAAGAAAAAAAATTTGAAGATCTCTCATACTTTTTGTACAAAAGGAAAGCTAAAATAAGCTGAAATTCAGCTAGAAATCAATCAAAAGCAAAAAAAAAAGCAAAGATTAAAAAGCAAAACTCTCACACCCCTCTTCCATTCAATGGCCCGTATTCTGAAGTCGGGTTTAACTTAGACCATGGTCTAACTCTGTGCTAAAATTATGGGAAGCCAAAGTGTCAAAATTTTTATCAAGTTGTATGTTTCTTATGTTTACTCTGCTCTTTCCTGATTCATCGATGGTGAAGGCAATCATCTATTTATACTTCCTAGATAATTATGAATGATTTAAGAGCCAAATGAGCTGAAATAATATCTCTACTGTTAGTGATTTATGTAACGATTGGCTATCCATACTTCCTGTTAAAACACAACTTTAAACCTGAGTTTAAGTTCAACCTGACTTCAGAATATGGGCCAATGGGTCTAAGAGCCATACATGATTCATACCTTGTAAGTTTCCGTAATCCTGCATTGCTTGCTCTAGGGTGTGTAGTTTCTCTTTCTCCATCGTGAGTTCTCTCTTCAGATTGTCAAGATCATCTTCAAGTCTTTGGTTCTCCCCCTGAACATCATCATCATAATAATATAACATTCATATAGCAGTAAATAAATGTTTCTAAGCGCAGCTTCTCTGCTTGGGCGCTTGAGTATTCAAGGAGTTTCTTCCTACTGGGTACACATTTACTACATCTGGGGGGAGAGTGGCAAATGTAGAACAATGTCTTGCCAAATGATGCAGATGCTGCAATGAGATTCAATGAGTTCAAAGTCAGTAGACTTATCCACTAAGCCACAATACAAATAACATACAAATGTATAATTGCACAGTGTGTCCCGGAGAGAAAAAGAAGGAAATCTGTTTTCGGAGATAAATATCACAATCAATAAACATGTTTTGATTACCATTTTGACACTAATACATGTACATGTACTAGGAAGGATATCTTCTCTTTGATTTGAGACCAAATACTTAATGAATCATTTACGCATGGGATATCAAAAACAATAAATAATAAGGAATGTCAACTTTATTTAACTTTGAACTTCATAAAATTGGATTTCAAGATTCATAAAGAGTGCAAGGAGCAATAAGTCTCACCTCCAGCTGGTCAATGCGAGTGTTTCTAGTAACCAACTGATTGTCCGTCTGCAGCAAGTCTCTGTACTTGGCAGCTAATTCATTGTACTGCCTGTTGGCGGAGGCTAACTCTGAAGCAGGCACGCTGTCATCAAGAACCCTCTGCAAAGCGGCAACCTTGAACTGGGATGCCTCCTGTCAAGAGAGAAGAAAAAAATAGTAAACTATCACTTGGTCACACCCACTTTGTGATCTTTCCATTTGATCTCACCCCAATAATAATTTTAATGTACATTAAAAAAAATCCCCCTTCTTTACATGCATAAGTCAGAGATGCCAACCCTAGTGGATGGTTGTCAGTAACATTTACCACATTTGTCAGTAACAAATGGGTAAAAATGGGTAAAACGGACAAAAATGCACAAAAAACTCAAACATAACTCTATTACAAGTGGAACACTTCTGGCCTGCATTGTGTAATTGAATATATCAGCAGCAATGACTTTGAAAAATCAAGCCCTACCCCGGGCGTGACAGGTACAGACAATACAGCATTGACATTTCTACCATCAAAGTTTTATTTGCATGAATGGATATTGAGTGCATCTCGAACACGATTATCTGCCATCAAACTACCCCCACAATGACTATCAAATATGTCAGCCACATGTTATTGTACGACACGAAGCCGGCAGACCGTCCATTCGTGGCATCAGTGATTAGTGGGCGAATGGTGTGTGTGAGTTTGCAGAAGGGCCCTTTATGAAAGGGAGTATTTACGCTACTAGCATAGCAACCTGTTGGAATTTTGTTGACCAGAACTATTTGTTTTGTATCCACTTATTCAACTTTCAAGTCCTGACTCAAAACCAATCTTTTCCGAAACTCATAACTAGGTGTAGTATAGGTTAATCATTTTATTGGTAATAATTGTAAGTTTAAATATGTAATTCTGTAAGTCACAAGTCTATTTTCTTTGTTTGTATTATATGTATTTGTTCCTTTATTGTAAATCGCATAGAGAAACTTTTATTTTATTATGCGCTATATAAGTATTATCATTATTTATTATTGTACACAGTATTTGCAGAGCGATATTTGCCAATCCGTAGAAATTGTGGCGAGACCAGGACGGTTGGCATCCCTGACATAAGTACATCAAAAGAAGCTAATAAAACCAGTTATAATGCTGCTTAACATACCTTATGGCGTTGAAGATATCCCATTCTCTCTGTGATGGCGCTCTCCATCTGTACCATCTCATTACGAAGCTTATTCACTTCCTGACAAAATAGAAAACAGTTGAATATAAGGGTCAGTAATATCAATCGTACGTGAGTACCATCTAACGCTAATATATCACAAATGGGTACCTTGAACCTTGCAGCAGCTATGTGTAGGGATCATTGAATATTTTTTCAGTCATTAGATTTTAAACTTAACATTTTGAAGCCATTGGAATTCAAATTTCGGGCATAGCTAGCGCCTTATCTCTGTCATTTTTGTTAATTATATTTGAAATAGCCCCTTCAGCACATAATTTACAAAGTAATTGTATATGAGAAAGCTACATATATCAACTGCTTGAGCATGGGTATCATCTAGCAATAACAAAATGTAGAGAGTCAAAAGGGGCCTAAGCTTTCGATCCTAGCAGAATCTTTATCGGAGGTCATTTTGCCTCCGACAAAGATTCTGCTAGGATCGAAAGCTTAGGCCCCTTTTGACTCTCTAAGTTACTCCATCGGCTCTTTTTTTAGATAAGCAGTTTTCAGCAGCTTCTTTTTGCCAATAAAAAATGTATCTTTTCTTTTTTCAATCAGGCAAAATAAATGTTGATGTAAAATCTGTAAAATTATCCAATAAAACACATATGAATTTTGTATCCTTCACATAACTGTTTTATGATACATACATGCATATAATCTGGTAATGAATCAGAATAGGGACAGACACATTATATTTTTCATTTATTTTATTTATTTGTTTATTCTATTTTTATCATTATAAATTATCAATATTATTATTTTCTATTTCATTTTTAAATTTTTAAAATCTACCTTATTTATTTATTTTAATATTTATTCTGAATTAATCTTATTTATTCATCTATTTCTATCAATTTATTTACTTCATTTTATTTATTATTTATATATCAATTTGATTTTATTCTCTCTTTATTTTTCATTTTCATTTTCATTTATTTATTTTTATTTTATTTCATTATATTTATTTATTTATTTATTTTATTTCATTCATATTTTTAAATTTCATTATATTTATTTATTTATTTTATTTCATTCATATTTTTAAATTTATTTATTCATTTATTTTTTTTTGGGGGGGGGGAGGGGGGTTAATCTCACCTTCCTTAGTGTAGCCTCCCCCTCTTGGCAGGACGTGAAGCGCCTGGTCAGTGCTTTCTCATTCACCCTCAATACAGTGACCTTCCTAGTCGACTCTGCAAGTCTCCTCTGCTGCTCGTCACCGTTAGCTTCTAAAGATTCTAACAGACGCTGTGAGATTGTGATGAGAATAGAATATCAAAAATTCTAGCTTCTTTCTGGGAGAATTCCATGAAATGGATTGTTGGACGTTTTAACTAACTAGTCCCGTTTCATCCAATAGTTATCATAGTGACCGAGATACTCGGCCAATGAAAGGCAAGTAAAGTTGTCATGGGGTGTTGCAAGAAAAACTTTGCAACCAATCGGAAATATTCTGTTGAAATTTTACAATTGATTGATCACTTTTAATTGTAGCAAATCAGAATACACTCCTTGCTTCATGGAGCAGATTAGCAATCAATTTCAAATTTACAAATAATTGCATATGCTTGATTTCAAGAACGAAAATAGACTTGCAATTGTTTCTTGCAACGCCCTATTAGAGTCGCACTTAAATGCCTAGTTGCATGTGGTATAAAAGGCATGACTGCATTGGTCAGATCATGCGAAGAGAACATGCACTACTGCTTAATGCTCAACAAGGTTGCGAATTGCTTATCAGGTACACATCGGCATTTAAGTGCAACTCAAGGTCCTACTTAAATCTTTGTGAAACACCCCCCAGATGTGACAACTTGTCAGACAGATGAGGTTAATGAAAAACATTACTAGCAGTTGCGATATTTATGAGCTATCATGATCGCTTACAAACATAGTGGTCCGAATTCTGAAATCTGATTCAAGTCCAGCGATGGTCTAGCCTTTTGTTTAACTTTTGGGAAGCTGAAATTTGAAAATATGTTTATACTTCATAATCATATTCAATTCATTTCAATTTATTCAACCATGAAAATATATACAAATCATACAGTGTACACAATTATGCAATAAATAGTACAAAATATTGCAAGGACCATAAAAAAAGCAGAATGCTTGTAAGAAAAGCTCCATGTTTGTCATGCTTACTATGATTTATCCCCACACCGTAATGGTGTCCAAAAATAATGAAGAAAAACCAAACAAACAAGAATATGATAGTAATGAATAAGTATAAGAGCACTTACATTAAATTCTTGTTGTCTAGCTTCATGATCCTCGGCACTTTCCATGAGCTTCTGCTTCTCTTCCTTCCAAGATTTCTCTTGCTGCTGCCAACCATCAACCTGAACAAGGGATTGAATTGATTCCTGTTAATGTAAAGGCCTACGCACACCTTACGACCCGACTGGTCCCCGACTGGCTTGCGACTGAATGACGGGAGATGTGACGTCACAGCTCTTGTCATCTTGAGAGCTGCGGACAGTCAGAGACAAATCGGAAGGATTTGACATGTTTAGAACCAGATCGCACGCTCAATCCATCTTCCAGCCAATCAGACAGCAGAATACCGATGTGTACATGATATGCAACGTACATACGCAAAAGTGTTATTTTTCTCAGTTGCTATGGCAAAAAGCAAGTCGTACGCATGAGTCGCAGACAGCATGGTAGTCGGATCGCAAGGTGTGCGGTGTCGAGGCTTATGGCTACCTTGCGATTCATCTCCCTTCACTCAGTTGCAGACCAGTAAGGTCATAAGATGTGCGGTGGCCTGTAGTCTCCCTCGGCTTAACTGATCTCCCAGATCAGGATACTTAGGGCCTGTGTAAATATGTAACTATGCGTATGTAACTTGGCAAGGTAATCAATGTAAATCTGCCATACTTGGCACCAATCTATCTTGCTTGACATTACTCCATTTACCTACTCAGGCATTTTGAACTATTTAATTTGCAAGTAGACAGACGCTGTACAAACTGAGCCAACAAGATGCATAAGAGGAGAGCAAGATTCCCCAACTAAGAAGCCGGTTGGCCAATCTAAGTCTGCCTCCCCGAATCCTTATGAAATAATGTACAATACCTTCTCTTGGTATTCCTGATAGAGCAAGCCTTGTTGATGTCGCAGCACTGCAAACCGTCTTCGGTACGTCTGAAGAGCTGTCTCACACTTCCCTAGCTGGTCTTCCCTAACAGACAACTCCTGAAGTAACAAACACAAAGTAAGAAATTCATACAGCAAATTAAAACAAGCATTTTCATTGATATATCTGTCAAAGATAGGCGGACTACAATCCTGACTTTTCATCAGTCCCCTCCATACCCAATCTGTTATATAAATTGCCTGCTGTACAAAATGAACTTTTATATTACACATAGATAGATCCTTGCGATTTGATTGGTTGTTTGATATCGTTCATTCGGCCCATTTTGCAATGACGTCATCAACCGTGCAATTTTGTATCCATTCATCGTGCAATTTTGGATCCATACGATTTTGACCATTGCACGCGTGCACCGAGACAGCTCATAGACAAATAAATACGCATGTTGTAATGACGTACAATCAACAGACCGAACTCGCACTGCATGCGCATGTTTTGCATCGAAATTCATAAATTTCACGTGAAAAAAAAAAATCAATTTTTATGTGTCATATAAACCAAATAATGAATGTTTTTTCATTTGTGCAATGGACAGAATACTTCATTCGGTGAAAGGTGAAATAATGATCCATTCAACGAGGCGTAGCCGAGTTGAATGGATCATTTCATCTTTCACCTCATGAAGTATTCTGTCCATTGCACTCATAAACATTCATTATTTGTATACCATTGCTGACTTAATTGCAATGCTGAACACATACTATGTTACTTGAATTGTACTTGTTCGATGGATATGGAAATAAATGAAATTAAATGAAATTAAATTAAATCAAATTAAATTAGATTAATTTAAATTAAGTTAAATTGAATTAAATCAGATCAAATCAAATGAAATTAAATTAAAAGGTCACACAGATATCTTGGACTATGTCTAGAGTGGTATATATACACAATAGATTTAGATGGATTCAAATGAAATTTTAATATGTGAGTGAATTCAGTTAATAGACAGAAATTCAGATAGTTTTCAACTGAGATTGATATGAATTTACTGCAAAGCTTTGAGAAACGGGGCCCTGGTCGTTCAGCTTTGCTGTATGGTTTAAGTCCCCTAGAATGGCAAAGAGGTGAATGGCATTATCCTCTCCATTATCTATATCTCCATCATCATCGTTGTCATCATCATCTTCATCACCACCACCTCTACCATTATCATCATAATCATCACCCACCACCACCATCATAATCATGATCATCATCATCACCATCACCATCATCATCATCATCACCACCACCACCACCATCATCATCATCATCATCACCATCACCATCATCACCACCATCATTATCATCATCACCCACCATCACCATCATCACCACCACCATCATTATCACCACCACCATCGCCATCATCATTATCAATATCAACATCAATATCAACATCACCATCAACATCATCATCATCACCACCATTATAATCACACCACCATCGCCATCATCATTATCAGTATCAACATCACCATCAACATCATCATCACCACCACCATTATAATCACACCACCATCGCTATCATCATTATCAATATCAACATCAATATCAACATCCCCATCAACATCATCATCATCACCACCATTATAATCACACCACCATCGCCATCATCATTATCAATATCAACATCAATATCAACATCACCATCAACATCATCATCATCACCACCATTATAATCACACCACCATCGCCATCATCATTATCAATATCAACATCAATATCAACATCACCATCAACATCATCATCATCACCACCATTATAATCACACCACCATTGCCATCTTCATTATCAATATCAACATCAATATCAACATCACCATCATCATCACAATCACCAGCATCATCATCATCTCAATCATTATCTCCATTATCGTTTCCATTTACCATCATCATCACATCATCACCAAATCTACCATCGGTCATGATCATGATACCGCAATTTGCTCAATAATTTCAAATCAAATCCGACTTGCCTGCAATGCATGAACAAGTTGCTCATTCAGAGATGCGATGATCTCTGCACTGGACACAGCCAGACCTTGCGGTAGAGCTGTTTGATGAAGGGTCATGACCCCTGCCCCTTGACCCAGGTCACGAAGGTCCTTCAAGTCTTGCTGCAACCTTGTAATCTGAAAAAAGAAGATAAAGTGTACATAGCTTAGATACATGTATTCATATTTCAGTTCAAAAAATCATTTTTTTTCACTGTTCTATGCCTTTGTTGGTTCGCAGTTGGTACATGTACATTGATTAGTTTTTTGTAAAGATGAAATGTGTACGCAATTAAATGTATGTATAAAAAAGTACACAAATGAAAAAAAAAATCCATATTTTAATGTTCAAAATATTAAACTCGAAGAGAAATACTCTGAAAATATATTTTGCCCTATTGAATGCGGGCCCTGCAGCCACTGTGCAGCCCTAGATCTAGGTTGCATAATGCCTTAACTCTTTGCACGCTAAATTAATTTTGAAGGAATAATGATAACAATTGTTTTCATGTTATTTCCTTGTAATCAACATTTCAATTTTTAACCTTTGATACTGATGATTGCCTTGTTAAACGAGTTTAAGCATAGGCGAGGACACAAACGTTCTTCGGGAAGTGATCTTCTCACATTCTAGGCTCGCTACTCCACAGTGTACAGAGTGCCTACCCTGCGGAGTCAAATTTTGCGCGGAATATGTGACACCCCCCCTGACAGCGTTCCCATAGAAGCAAGACTGCTTTACGTGAAGTAGTTTTGAAAATCTCTTTCGGGCGATCAGATGCGTACGCTAGTACAGCAATCTCCCAAACCGATTTCCAGCAAACGAGTTTTAGGATTGCAATGAGAACGGGGTCTATCATACCTTTGTCTCAGCTCTGTCAAGAGCCACGCTGGTTTTCTCTGCTTCATTCCTAGCCTGTCTGAGTTCTCTTCTAAGTTCCTCGTTTCTTCCGGTGAGTTGATCGACTTGCGCCTTCAGGTACACCTGGGCTTCATATGCCTCCTTGGAGTCTTTCGATTCAAACAGCTGTATGCACAACAATTCACAGGACACAGTTAAACACAGTTATCTTAAATACTCATGATGACTTAACAGATGATTAAAATAATAATAATACCATCATGCTTATATAGGGCATATCACTGCCAAATGCGTTCCTATGCACTAAATTGGATATTATTACCCTGGCTTTAGCCCCGCAGCCTTTTTACAGCATGGTGGCATTTCAAGGAATAAATTTACCTCACCTGGGTTGAGTGCAGCACAATGTGGATAAATTTCTTTCTGAAGGAAATTACGCCATGGCTGGGATTCGAACCCACGACCCTCTTGTTTCAAAGTCCGAAGACTAATCCACTGGGCCACAACGCTCCACATAGAATTGAAAGCAATTGCTGTAATATAGGAGACTTGACATTTTTTTTTTTTGAAACTGAACATGACTGCTCAGAGTTTCATGAATCACGTTCTGTATTTAATATTTGAAAAGGACACAGTAAAACACAGGAATCATAAATGTAATAAATTAAGAATTTGGATGATCATCATGATCAAGAGCAATTAGCATAATGTTTGGACACTTGCAAGTCTGTAAAAATTTCAAAACCGAACATGATCTCTACTAAAGCAGAGTTATATTACTCACATTCTTTATGATTATGACAGTGATAATTTTGGATTCAGTAATAATGACAAAAATAATGATGATGTTTCCTAGCTCCAAAACCTGATCTGAGTTTACACATACACTGTATAATTGAGAGGTTTCATGACATTTGCTCCTGCGAAAATTGCTCCGCTCTGAATTTCCACACACTAGCGGCTCTGTCACATCGATCCGTGCAAGTCTTGCGAGTGATTGCCCACAATTCACCCGCAAAAATATTTTGAGCATGTTCAAAACTTTTCTGTTTACAAATCACACTTGCGTGTGAGTTGCGTGCGAGATACTGTCAATGCGGCCAAACTGCGGGTTGCAAGATTAGTCACCCGCAAGTCACATACAAGGCCTGCACGTAACGACGTGACTGGGTCTTAACTTCAACCCTGGCCTTAATACAATAACTTACCCTAAACTTAACCCTACACCTTACACAAAACCCTATTGCAACCCCGACCCTATATCTTAGACGAAACTAAGCCCCGAGCAATTGTCGCATTAGCAAATGTTGTGTCACCCAGAATACGGGCCGATGACTTTACTCACAAGACATAACCTCTCAAGGGTTGGTCCCAGGATCTCTGGATCCACTGCTCCTCCGCCTCCTCCTCCTGCCTGTCCTTCCTTGAGAACTTGGAGAATCTCCTTCATGCTCTTCTCCACCCTCTGGTTGTCGTCGGTCAGCTTCTTGTTCTCCGCTTTCATTTCGGTCAGCTGGGTCCGTAAGCGCTCCATGGCTTGCTCCGAGCGGGCCACTTCCTGCTCCAGCTGGTGGGTCTAAGATAATAATAATAACAATAGCTGGATTTATGAAGCGTTTCTTGCCTGAGGATATAAAGCGATGCTATCATTACCCTGGGTTTATCTCATGCTACCATCACCTGCGCTCGGTGCATTCAAGTAAATAATCCTGCCGGGTATCCATTCACCTCACCCGGGTCGAGTGCAGCACATTGTGGATAAATTTCTTGCTGAAGGAAAACAAGCCACGGCTAGGATTCAAACCCACAACCCTCAGTTTTAAAGGCTAGAGTCAGAACCACTGGACCATGGCGTGCCCACATAGAAAGGGATATTACAGAGAATGAATACTTAACTGAGCAATGGGTATTGCTATCATGAAAATGGCTAGAATTTGCGAACCATGACATTACTGCTGTAGAAAATTCAAACGTTATCAAATTATCCACCAAATTATGAAACAGTTCTTTGACCAATAACGATATCGCTTTCACCTTGATTGTAACAATTTCAAGCTGATGGGAGAATGGATTGTTTGCAAATCATAAAATTTTCTAAGTATTTTCTGTGGAAGGAAAAGGTGCAAGCATCATTGATCTAGATTCATGATGGCCTTTTGGGGGTGGTTTGATCCCAAACCTTGGTGATAAAGGGTCCTCCATCAATGCACCCATCCACCCCTAAACCAACAATGTGTCACAAAGAAAGGTCCTCAGTAAATGATCTCAATAGAAATTTGGCCTTCGAAAAACAAAAATCAGAAAAAAAAGCTGATCTGGAAGAGTAATTTTTCTTAATCATAGTGTAAGTCGTAAAGTTGAATAGAAGACAAGATACAAGAGTTTCTTCGACATCACTTTTTGTGGGACGCTTGGAAGTTTTACTGACAATGCACAGAGTGCACATCTCATGCTTGAGTGAACTTCAAACCATCCTTTCTCCTTATTTTTGGAGATCTCACTGAATTTCCTCTGGATTCAATCAAGTACTCATGTGGGTTATTGTTGATCAATTTTGACTAGTTAAAGGACAAGTCCACCCCAACAAAAACTTGATTTGAATAAAAGAGAAAAATTCAACGAGCATAACACTGAAAATTTCATCAAAATCGGATGTAAAATAAGAAAGTTATGACATTTCAAAATTTCGCTTTATTTCACAAAAACAGTTATATGAACGAGCCAGCTACATCCAAATGAGAGAGTCGATGATGTCATTCACTCACTATTTCTTTTGTTTTTTATTGTTTGAAATATGAAATATTTTGATTTTCTCGTCAATGTCTTGTGAAATGAAGTTTCATTCCTCCCTGAACACGTGGAATTCCATTATTTTAACATTTTGTGCTTCAGGCAAGGAGGTCCTAATCGTCAAATTCGTAAAAATTGAAATATTGTTTAATTCAAACAATAAAAAACAAAAGAAATAGTGAGTGAGTGACATATCAACTCTCTCATTTGGATGTAACTGGCTCGTTCATATAACTATTTTGTTAAAAATTAGCGAAATTTTGAAATGTCATAACTTTCTTTACATCCGATTTTGATGAAATCTTCAGCATTGTGCTTGTCTGATTTTTCTCTATTGATTCAAATCAACATTTTTCTGAGGTGGACTTGACCTATAAACATGTACATGTATATCATGTTAAAGCTTAGGATGAGCTTTTTCAAGCTCAATGAAAGTCTCCAAATTCCTTTTGGGCGACTTATTGTTGGTTTTGGGGTGGTTGGTCAGAAATTGACATGGGCAAATGAAATTGTTATACGAATAATCGAAGTGATCTGCTTTTACCCTGACACGAACAGAATCCGACGGTCCAAGGCCCTTGTCTTTGATGGCTTCGGCAATCTTGGAAGGACCGCTACCAGGTTTCCGACTATTCTTCAGTTCCTCCGCAAAGTCATCGACAGCCAGCATCTCATCCGCAGTGAGACCTAGAGCAACACCCCTGAAAGAAAAAGATATAACATTTTTTTTCTCACATAAAAAGGCTAATTTGGAAATCGCAATGAAAAACATGGAAGGGGCTGAACTCATATTGACACTCGAGTTCTAATTCAACTGGGGGTTTTTTCAGACCAGGATATATGGGGGTTAATTACTCCCCCCCCCAATCTCAGTCAGCCACAGATTGTACATCCACTGCAAACATTTGTATGTGTGGAGAGCTGGATGTAAACTACAAGACTGTATAGTGACATCCTAAAAAAATGTGGTATTTGTCAATTTTTTTTCTTTGCTTTTGACTCACTTACTATAGTTAGTAAAATGCTAATTTTTGGTTTTAAAAAAATCTACAAAAAAATTCCTCTATTTTGTTTATCCATTTTTTATATGAATATTGTTGAGGACCCTTTTGAGATCATAAATAGCACAAAATCCATTCAAACCAACAAAAGTACAAATAATCATACGTTTACGATTTTTTGGTTGAAAATACAATTTGCATTTACTTTGTACACAGAACAACGTTTTGGGCAATTTGGGTCTGCCAGGCACTTAAAAAATGGTGCATAGTTTTGAAGCCACGCACCCGGGCATCATGAATTTGGTCTGAAAAAGATGCGTAAGACTTGACAGTAAAGTCACCTAGCAGCATAAAAGAGATTTGCATGGCAGCATAGTGTAGAAATTTGTCAAGTTAAATAAGGGTTAGATGATCCCAAAAATTAATGTATTAATCATGAATTTGGTCTGAAAAAGATGCGTAAGACTTGACAGTAAAGTCACCTAGCAGCATAAAAGAGATTTGCATGGCAGCATAGTGTAGAAATTTGTCAAGTTAAATAAGGGTTAGATGATCCCAAAAATTAATGTACATGTCTATTCGACTGTATCAGCCAGAAACAGGCTTTTATCCTCGATCTTCAAAATACACAAATATTTTATAATAATGATAATATAGGTATATTTACCTAGGGAAGTCACTTCAGTTTTGAAAACTGTTCTACCAGCGGGCCCTGCTATTATTATTACCCCGGCTTTGGCTGAGCTACCTAGGAGCTCAAGCATTCATGGAATTTCTTCCTCCCGGGTACCCATTCACCTCATTTCATTTCTTTCTTAAAATTGTACATGGAAGATGAGGGAACGTACCTCTGTGCTCTTTGAGTTGCCAAGGATCTGATCTGTTTCTTGAGAGAAACCCTTTCCTCTTCCAGTCTCTCTACTTCTTTAGCCAAAACCTGTGAAAGAAGCAGCACTTTGTTAGGGTCTCAAAATTCACCACAAAAAAATCCCTCATTCTGGTTAACAAACTGACATTCAGCATTATCTTAAAAATGCAACTTAGTATATCTTTATCCGGGAAAGAGATCTATCTGATTGGTATAAATCAATTTCAAACAAATTTTCATCTTTTCACAATCAATTTATATTTAGCATATCATTAAAATTAATGCTACTGGAAGATTATAATTAATTTGGTATGGTAAAATACTGCCTGAAAGCAAATAATCCTATATGAAGATTTTGTGAATTATTAAGATATTTTTTTCTTGTTAGTGTAAATTTATTGGCATCTGTATGTCTCGAGAGACAATAGAGTTTGCGGTGGTAGTTTCTTTTAGTTCTTAATTCATAAATAGTGTAAATATGTTCACTAAAAATGATCGAAATTTTCTGCAACAGTAATAAATAGAAATAGTACTGAGTTTGATGTACAATATTGAGATTTAGTTAAAATTATTGTTTAAACTAATTTATTTGGGGCTAACCTCGACTAGCATCTTGCTATTATGTTAGTTCGACTTACCAAACATTTTGTTTATATGTGATGTACTATTCCTTGTAATTGTACCTGACAGCGATATTTGGTAATAAATAAATTCAATTCAACTTGTTTTATCGGGTAGAAGCTCACAAGGTAAGAACAAAATGGATTGTGAAAAGATGAAAAAAAAATTAAATTTTTTTTCTGCTGAAATGCGAATGGCTAAAATCAATTTGAAAAACATGTCTCAATATTAGCAAGAACAACTGTATTTTAAGTCTAAACTCCATCCTACCTGATTCAGTGCCCTGTCCTGTTGATGCTGCTGCCCTCTATAGAGACGAGCTTGTTCCATATCGATGGGCTGCTTGGGATCGAACCCCAGCCTGCTTCTCAATTCTTCGTTCTCTTCGAGGAGTTCGTTCAGCTGGATCTCGGCTTTGTTGACATTCTGCGTCAGCTGCTCGATGTTTCTAAGTGAGATGATACAGGATGAAAATTATTATATAAATATCCATTGTTCATGAGGGTAAATCGCCAATTCATCTATAGCCAACTCAACATTTTGTTTAACAACCATTTGGTCCAATAACCATTTGGGCCAATCATCACTTCTTCTAATCTCCAGTTCTTCTTTGACCATTTCGCCTCATGAACACTTGGTCTTATATCCATTTTATTTTCATTCATTTCAGTCAATTAACAGTCCAATTATACCAAGTGGAATGTGGACTAGATGGCTATTGGACCAACTGGTTATTAGACGAAAAGATGAGTGAACTAAATGGCAATTAGACCATGTGGATAGTGGACGAACTGATGGTAGACCAAATGATAGCCGACAAGTTGGTAATTGGATGAAATGGCATTAGACTTATTGAAAATAAACCTTTTTGGGTGTGATCGATCTGTGATCGTACTGAATGTACAAATGACAAATCATTGAATACTTGTTTCATAAAATACACAATATGGATTAATACTGTCACCAAAACTGAGCAAACAAGGAGTTTATGAAGGAGTAGCACTTGGACTATATACAGTAGAAGTAGTACAATTCGGGCCTAACTTTGGTCAGATTTCTCATGATGGGAATGTCACAAAATTATTGCATAAAAATTGAAAGAAAACAAAAATTGTTGAATAAAAGGTGAGAATATATTGAAACTAAAATTTCAGAAGAAAAAAATATCCGAGCTAGGGATGTCGACATATTTACCTTTCTCTCAATGCAATCTGTTTCTTGCCAAGTTTAATCTCTTGCACGGCTTCAGCTAATCCATATTCTCCCTTGGAATAAACAGAAACACAAATATATTTTAGTGTATTTTTTTTTACTTTTTAACAATAATATTAATGCAGTTCTTGTTTAGAACATACATGTATCACATAATGTCATAACGTCCCTATGTGCTTCCAAAGGATATTATTACCCTGGCTTGAGCCCCACAGCCTTTTACAGCCCATTTGGTGCAACTACATCATTTTACCTTTGAACTTTTACTTCTGAAGATCATGATGGAAACATAGCAGGAGTTTCAGAAAATAATACCAAATGATCTAGTACATAAGAGTCCCCCCCCCCTAAATAGAAACTAATTATTAGTATAACCTGCCTTTCGAATCATCAGTACAAAAGAACAATCTCTTCATAGAGTAGAAATTTGGTTTCCCTTATATAAGAATAAATCATAATAGTAATTAATGCATATCTAAAATTGATATGTTAATAAAATGTATTCCAAGGCGCCCTATTTTTATTATTCCCATTAAATGCATAACAAAAACCTGCCTAAAACTGGTTATAAATACAAGCTTTACTTGTCTCCCTGGCATGGTCATTTCTGAGTGTTTCACTGGAAAATTATAATTATACCTCTTCATAATCCTTCATCCTGTTAATGGCTTCGTTCAATTCTTTGTCTTTCTTTCTTGCATCGGTCTCAGCTTGCAGAACCCTCTCCTCCGCCGCTTTCATCTCTTTCTCCTGCTCCTTCAGCGTCTCTCGCAATTTGGTAACCATGTTCTGAAGACGCACAGTTGGAGCTGAAAGACGATAGAACAGAGGGTTTATATATCACAAAGTGTTGAGTGAGACATAGGAGGCGTTGTATGAAAATATTTGCAATCAATTGCAAATATTCTGTTGCAATCTTACAATTGATAGATTGATAGATCAATTTAACCGTAGCAAATGAGATCAAAGCAGGTTAGCAATCAATCACTACTTTGCATGTAATTGCAAGACATATGATTGATTTAGGGACCACATATAGACTTGCAATTGATCCCAAGTTTCTTGCAACACCCCAATAGAGCAACACAGAAATGCTTGGTTGCTGTTATTCGACGCCAGCAGGGACGACTGGTTGAAAAATTTTACCTTTAAACATCCTACAGGCATCTACATATTCAACTTTTAAACCTTGACTGAACCCCAATCTTTGTTGTGATTCTCAGTTGTAATCTATTATATAGTTTATTGAATTAAGAACCTCATTAATGAAGCCCTTCATTTGCATCATTAAAGCCTGTGTATAGCTTTGGTAAAGGGTCAATAATGTGATTGATAATCGAATATCATCTAATATGACAGTCTTACTGAAGCGTAGAGACCGTTAGATATTTTTCCAACTGCACTTCTCTGAGAAAATTTCAAATATTCAAATCTTGGATATATAGCGCCCTCTCTCGGCGATGCTTGTTTTAAATTTAAAAAATGGGCATTCAAGCACTTATCTTATAAATTTAGTGATTAGATATCCAAAATTTACAGAAAAGAACATATCTTGAAAGTTTCAGCCCATTCCATGATTTGGAATAGGATTTAATTGAAAGACAAAAAAACACAGATATAATAATTTGATCAGGTGACCCGATCAAGTAAAATTATCACGTAAAATCGCAAAATTTATCCTGTAAAACACATTTTCATTTCATATCCTCCACATCATAACTGTTATAGGGCATATCCATTCATATTAGCTAGCAATGAATTGGAATAGTGATAGGTGCATTTTGGTGGATTTACCAAAACTATACACAAGCTTTAAACAATTCTTGAAGACCTGTTGTACCGTAATGTAGGCCTATATAGACTTATTGCTTTGTTTTACTATGATTGCGTTTTCTACATTCTAAAGTGCATAGGGGCAATTCCATACAATATGTATGTCCGACCCCCTATATTTGGGACCTTCATGAAATTTTCTGTCCTGATTTCTGGTTCTTTTGACAGTCTGTAATGTCCTCAAATGACCATGACTTGGTGAGTTTAAGAAGTGAAGGAAGACTTGAGAAGAATGGAGGTTGGACGTACGAAAAGGTTGACTATTTCATGGAATTGCCCACAGACAACTGTCAGGAAAGAAATTCAATTATGGAATGTTTCAATTAAAGTTTAAACATGTTTTTAACATACTTGGTTCAGGTTAGGGAAGGCTTGTAGGCAAGCAGGTACATATCGTCGGCCTTATGCCAAAAGGGCCTTAACTGCTTTTGGCCATTCCGAGATAATGGCGTTTATAAAGGTTTTGGCCTCTCTAATAATCAAAAGTTTGTGGTCGTTTTTTTTGCTTTTGAAGCCAATTTCGATAAACGTGTTAAGTTATTAAGTTTTACATGAAATGTGTTAAATTTATTATAAAATATTCAGAACCCCTAAAATCGGGTTAAGGCCCTTTTGGCATAAGGCCGACGATATGTTCTGAACACTTTAAAAGCAAGCATTGGAAACGCTTGATACCCCCCCCTCTTGAGAGTACAAGTGCACCAGGTTTAACTGGACCGACCACCAGGGCCGAGTGGGGCATATCAGACCAGATAGGATGATGGGGGCTCACATCAACGATTACCGTTAAGTTATATTTTGTTATCCATAATCCACATCTCTATATATTTTCTTGTACAATCATTGTCAAAGAAATTAAAAGAAATATTGAAAAGGTTTGATTAAATCTTTCATAACTGTAATCCTCAGTTTTTACGTATTCCTTATTTGGTGTCAAGCAGCAGTAGATAAATAATTTTTTAAAAAGTCACTTCCCACGTGACAACAACCATCCCAATTTTCTTTTGATTTCCAACAGTTTGCAGCTCTGTACTAACCAGCCCCACTGGCAGCATCATTCTTCAGCATCTCAAGCTCCTCGGCTCTCTCGTCCATCTCCCTTGCTGACTCCTCGAGCTGCTGTCTCAGAATGGTCAACTGAGCCTCCTTCTCTTGTAAAGCCTGAAAGTACAATCATTAACATAGGAGAGATTCTCACTCAAGTCCTATCTGAACCAAAATACATTCATAAAGCAAGTTACGCTTGATCCAATCACCATCAACTGTATGAATACCCATTCATACCCAAATTTTTCTATAAGAAGTTTGCACAATCACCTTAGTAAATAATGAGAATCACATTGAATCTTCAAGAGGACTATGAATGTATGAATATAAATCATACATTGAAAATACTTTGGGCCAATTTGCATTTTAGTTGTTGTTGCTGGCCGTCCATAGTTGTCATTGGTTGGATCACCGCAAGTGTTTGTAAGACGGGCCCCTGCTATAAAGGGGCTTTGCATCTTTTCATAGCAGCTGTCCTGCATTGCCAACTATTTTACCTGAATTTTGTAGATAATGATGAATGCATGAATAACCATGATCATAGAGAGAAAACATTTTAAATTCACATGCATATTAGATGCTGGTGTTGCTGGCTTTCAAGAGTTGCGGTGGATCGAATCAATCGCAACTATTTGTAAGACGTGGCTCTGACATTCAACAAGGTGCCTAAGATTGCGATAGCATACCTTTGAGAGAGCAACCACTGATGTCTTGTCGGTATCAATCTCACTGGCTGTTAACTGGTCCTTCTGCTGCTGTATGATCAGGTTGAGACGGTCGATCTCCCTGTCTTTCACTTCCAGTGCAGACTGTGGAGAGATAATGAAATGAGAAAAAAAATCTAAATTTTAACGTTCGAAATAGAAATACTCTGAAAATACTACTTAACAACTGTGCAGCACAAGATCATATTGTATTGTTATTTAATCATGATTAAACTTACATTCAGTCATAACAGACTGCTTTTCAGCAAGTCCCTGAACATTGAAAAAAAGTGTTAGACAATACGAAAATATTTATAAGTATTACAAGTAACACATAAAATGAGACGTACATATAAAAAAGAAAAAGAATAAGTAAGTCAAACTACATAAACTGCATTGATTGTTCATTCACTGTCAGTAAATCAACCAATCACAGTGAGAGTTTTATATACAATAATGCCAGACGATGATAGTTCAACCAATCAGAATGCTTGGTACATACCTTCCACACCTCCACCTTGCTATTAAGTTCAGTCATGACCTCATCGTCACCTTGTATCTGATTCTGAAGCTTTTCAGATAACTCTTTGATCTGAAATGAAAAAAATAACCATTGTATCATTAATTAATTTCATCTTGTTCGGTGATTGGTCAACAAAGCATCATGTGACAACTTACAATAGTCGGCAAGCATAGATTCAAATTTGACACTTTAACCAATTATACCAAGTCTAGAAGTAAGACTAGACTCTAAACTGTCTGGCCCGTATTCTGAAGTCAGGTTTGACTTAAACTCAGGTTTAAAGTTGTAGTTTAAGTATGGATAGCCAATTGTTACATAAATCACTAACAGTAGAGATATCATATTTCAGCTCATTTGGTTCTCAAATCATTCATAATTGTCCAGGAAGTATAAATAGATGATTGTCTTCACCATCGATGAATCAGGAAAGAGCAGAGTAAACATAAGAAACATTTTTTGATAATTTTGGCTTCCCATACTTAAACCACAACTTTAAACCTGAGTTTAATTTAGTTAAACTTGACTTCAGAATACGGGCCTCTGTCTGTGTCATGGTTAATCTAGTCTTATTACTTCAGACTCTGCATTATGCAAATTGACCAAAGGTCTGAGCCTGCAGAATAACATACAAATTTCTTTCACATTACCAATAAGAAAAAAAGTGCTATGTAATGATTTTAGGTGATGGATCCCGATAACATAAATTTCGTCATCAAGTGGAATGTGCGATTACCAAGGTGTATGTGTAGTTAGCGTAGTCAGCATGCTTGCATCAAACCAGGCAAATAGTATTTCCCCATACATTTTCAGGGGCTACTTATCACCTCTTTGACCATTTCTGTGGCAAAATGGCCCCGAGCCCTTGTCATTTTTTTTACCCTTGTATCAAATGATGACCTCCATGTAAAGTATACATCACAGACATCAATGAATTTAGAAATTGCGCTGCTAGGACTTAGTTTCATTTCGTCCATTTCCTAGGTTCCTAGAGAGCGGTGTTGGCTCAGTCGGTAACGCGTCTGCCCTTCGAACCAGAGATCGTGGGTTCGAGTCCACCCCGGGCGGATGACAGAAGCCAGTGCGTTGTGTGTAAACGTCTCTCCCATGTTTCATAGATGCAGGCTATGTTACAATGGAAAACACTCCGTCCCTCGGATAGGACGTTAAATGGAGGCCCCGTGTAGAGGAGAGTCACCACCTTTGCACGTTAAGAACCCACTGCACTATCCGTATAAGAGTAGGGGAAACCCCGGTGTAGTGGTCCACCTGCATTCCCCCCAATCAGTTATATCGGGAGGAGAGACCTGCGGGTCACAGTGATTCAGTTCGCTTTTCGCCTCCCAGGCACAGGAGACGCCAAACAAATAATAATAATAATAGGTTGTACACTTCCTTTTCAATCATATTTTCATAATCTGACATATTTCTAAGATCTTTTAAAGGTTTATTCGATTAAAAAAATTATTCACATGTTGATACTCATTTATTAAAGAATTCGATAATGCATTTATTTAGGTTTAATACATGTATATTGCAATTTGTTAATTTGTTGATATTTCAAATTAAATTTGAAACTGTGAAACTTTGGATAAAACGTTTATCAGAACCGAATCGTTTCGGACAGATTCCTGTTTACCGGAACCACCAGCTCAGGCATACTAATAAACCTACCGAGAGCTTGATTATTTGAATACAATTAGAAATTTCTCAAGAATGGATCATAAATACGAAAGAAAACTCTTTAAAAGAAAACGATTGATGTGACTGGACTCTGATAAATTGCCTAAATCAAGTGAAAAATTAAATACTTTTTATGTTTTTCTCATTTACCTGTTCTTTAAGGACATCATTTTCATGCTTGAGACGGGTCGCTTTAGAGTCAGATTGTCCGGATAGTTTCTTGATCTTGACGTAGTCCTCAGCAATCGCATCCATCTCCTCGGCGGCATCCTTCAGCTTCTTTTCCATGTCCTTCATATTCTCATTTAGGAGCTCGTTGTTATCTGTCAAATTCTACAGAAAGAGAGAGTGAGAGGGAGAGAAAAGGAGAAAGAAATGTTAAGTATCTGCCTTAAACCACCATTGCACATAATCATGTTATAGTGTTCTTGTCATTCATGCGATCTAGCCATTCTAGTGTTTTAGTCATTCCTGTGATTTTACTCTTAGTGCATGCTAAATAGCTTCAGTTTGTCCGTATCACCTCTACATATTCATTTTTCTGAATATCAATCCGTAAGAGACGATTTGTCAAACCGTTGAGTAGCTTCTTACCTTGATTTCCTCCAGTTGTTGGTTAATCTCACGGTTCTTCTGGCGGATCTTGTCCTGGTACTCCACGTCGTCCCCGCGGCGCATCCTGAGACTCTCGCGCTGAGATTCCATCTGACGCTGGTAATCACGCAGATCCTGACGAAGGGCATCATTCTGGGGGGATGGGGTAATATATTAATATTATGTCATTCAATTTTGTTTCATTCATTTCAGTTTCTCATTAAAACATGTTGAAGCTCTGGGTTGTAGATGCTCTCTGGTGCAATCTGACCCTTATTTTGGGGCATTTCACATGTTTTCAAATAAACATTGTTCCCACTTTTTTAACATAAAAAATATCAAATATGCATTTTTACATGTAAAAAAAATGAGGGGACAAAAGAAGTACCTGTTCAACAATAATAATAAGGAGGAATTATCACTATCGGCTATAGGCAGGTTATGTTCCACTATAAATCCAGTAAAGAAAAGCTCAGCGCTGGTCCCTTGCTTGGTGAAATAAAGACAACAGGGTACTAGTGGAGCTCGAAGATCTTGTCTTCGCAATGTCCGTAGGCCTATGCCGTTTGCTCCCGAACGTTAAGTGCTTCCGAATTATCATCACGACCTCCGTGCTAAACTGAAATGTCCACGCTGCAAATTGCGCAAAATGCATGGTAAATTCCTCTTTCCAACTTCCGAACACACAGGTACTGGAGACTGTATTCAGTCTTATACTTCTGAGACCATTTCTTGGTCTTCTTTTGTTGATTTTCCGCCATTTCGTGTCAATATCAACCCATCAATACGCCGAAATCACACACCGATATTCCACCGCACTAATCGACAAATCCAGTGGCCGCGAGCGCACACGCCTCGCGAAGCTAGCCGGGCCTACCGGCCTGGTGCACAGTGGATTTCCGTTGGGCATATCAGATGCACCAGCTTTTTGCTGCTCCTTATTTGTCTACCTTTCACACAGGATTTAGTAGCAGCGAACGTAATGGAGTTACTACATGCTAAAGTTAGCAGACGATACATGTCCTTCCAATCCAATTTGATAAATGCAAAAAAATCGTTATTTCGGGAGGATAAGGATGGTAATCGTAAGGGCGGGAGTTGGGATGAATTTTCGGGAGCCTCCCGATGAAATCGGGAGGGTTGGCATCTCTGTTAAACTAACAATTCATTTCCATCGTTTTCTTCTGCCTGGTGAACCAAACGGGGCACATTCTGTTGTCTGGGACCAGTTTGGGGTGCAAGGACCAGAAATGTAGGGGTAATATGCCAGAGATAATATGCCCCTTTCATGAATATTGTTTTTCGGTGGGGGGGAATTTCAACAGCCTACTGGCCAAATCTGCCATAAATTATGGAGAAGCTTTAACATTCTAGTGAATGGGGACTTTCCGTGGCACCTTTTTTTTTCCAGGGCTCTATTGAGCCTATCGGGGGCAACAACGCCCTAGAGCCTGCTTTTGATTATCACTGTACCTTTCCCTTCCACTTTTGCAAAACAGCCACTTAGGGGGGGGGGCAAAATGCGAAGGAAATTTGTTTTTAACTTTGATGTCCAAAAAGAGAGATATTGACAACTTACCTCTCGCTTGATATCTCTAACATCCTTTTCCGCATCCTCTGCTCTTGTGTGGAGCTGTCATTTTAAAAGTGTATAGCAAACGCACATGGGTTAGAAATCAATTGCATTATGGAAATCAATTGCATTAATGAAATTTACAACAATTATTCTTATTGCTGTACTTGTACATTATCGATGTTAACTGCAAGAGGCGTAAAGTTTGATGACACTAATAGATGTCCCAATTCAATTTGATGATGGGCAATAAAAAAAGTTGCATAAATCATGAAACTGAAAGCACTTAATCAAAGGTTAAAACATATAAACACATAATAATGATAACAACAAATACTGCATTTATTGTGTGCCATCTATCTAGTTATCTATTCCGAGGGGCATATACACATACATGTATAGTTCAATTTCAAATATCTCAATGCAAAAATTGATACAGTGAGAAACAATTTATGTTATGTCCATATTTCTTTAAGAAAATTTATGAACAAACACTGGTTATTATTCTATTGTATAAAAGTCACAGTACACTCATAAACACCCATAGCCTACTTCACAAACACATATATGGGCTGATTTATTTTTTATCTTAAATAAATGAAAACACAGAGTGCTCCTCTTTTTGGTGTTATAAGAGATCTTACAAACGGAGTAACTCCTCGAAAACAGGAGTAATTGGCAGGTCTGACTTATCAAAATTAATAAATTCCAGACTGGTGTGGTGAAATGATCTCATCAACTCACTCTCTCTGATTCAGTCTTCTCCTTGTAAAGATCCCTCTCCTTCTCCTTCAGCTCCCTCTGAATCAGATCCACCTGTCGGCTCAGTTCATGGACCTCATTCTGGAGCTGACGGGTGTCCCGAGATCCGCCAGATCCACCCATGCGCTAGATAAATAATGATAATAATAATGGTTACACTTTGTAATTCCGAAGGTTCGTAATTACGAAGGTTCTTTATTCCAAAGGTTCGTAATTCCGAAACACGTAAATTGCCTATACCTCAACGTTCGTTAATCCGAACATTTGTGGCGTTATTCCGAAGGTTCGTTATTCTGAAGGTTCAATAATCCGAAAATGAAAAAAGGTTTGATGTTCTGAAGGTTCGTTAATCTGAAAACGGAATAAGGTTCGTTAATCCGAAAACAAAATAAGGTTCGTTGTTCCGAAGATGCGTTAGTCCGAAAACGAAATAAGGTTTGTTAATCATTTCGTTTTTGGACTAACGAACCTTCGGAATTAAGAACCTCATTTCGTTTTCGGACTGACGAACCTTCGGAATTACAAAACTCACTTCGTTTTCGGACTAACGAACCTTAAGAATTACGAACTTCATTTCGTTTTCGGACTAACAAACCGTCGGAATTACGAACCTTCGGAATAACAAAGCTTTGGAATTACGAATGTTATGCGATAATAATAATAAAAGCTGGATTTATATAGCACTTTTTGCCTGAGGATACAAAGCGCTTGCTATTATTACCCTGGCTTTAGCTCGTGCTACCATCACCGGTGCTCAGTACATGCAAGGAATTAATCCTGCCAGGTACCTTTCACTTCACCTGGGTCGAGTGCAGCACGGTGTGATTTTCTTGCTGAAGGAAAACAGGCCATGGCTAGGATTCGAACCCACGACCCTCTGTTTGAAAGGCAAGAGTCAGAACCACTAGACCATAAATGGAAATAGATTGTTAAAATCTGTGCTTCTGCAGCTACTTGAAAAGAGATGAACCAAAAAAAAATATTAATTAAACCATAACCACCAAAACAGAAATTACATAAACAATAGATGATGGGGTAATTTAGCCAGTCCTCAACTACTCATGTTTGATAATATTTATCTCAAAAGGTAAAATTTAATATTAGCTATCTAATACCCACAACCAATTAGAAACCAGACACAGCAGTCCAGCATGAATGGATCAGACAAGCTCTTATATCTTTCTTTTTTTATTAGCTTTACATCTTCAAATTTGACAGTAAGAAGAATATCTCTTTCGATAAGCTAATTTTCTCATTTTTACTTTCTGAAGAAGAAATATCTATTTTGGCTATTGCCAGAGAATATTCCTAGGTAGCGACTCATTGTTGGTTTTGGGGTAGCTGGGGTCCGTTGCAGAAAGAGTTGCGTTTAAACGCAAGTCAAAAAATCAATCGCAAGTCCCAAATGCGCGCTGTTGATTGGTTGAAAATCAAGTTTCGCATGATTTTTACAGTTGCGATTGATTGCAACTCTTTCTGCAACGGGCCCCAGGTCACATATAGTGTACAGAAACAAAATATCTTACCTGTAACCTCTTATTCTCCTCCTCTAGTTCCCTGATCTGATCAATCAATCCTTGCTCTGTCATTTGATTTTAAAATTGAAAAAATAAAAATAAAAATACATCAATATTTCAAACAAAGAGAACAAATATTACTTTATATTTCTGTTCAATGTAATATATCTTTAAATATTTTGTTCTTTACTATTAGGCACAAATAAGTAACTTAAAATATTTTTGTACCAATATTTCAATGACCAATTCTCGTGAATATTTCTGTCATGTAGGGCCCCCTAGTATATCAGGAGTCTGATTACTGATGGGGCTGCCATGTCAAACTAACACAAAATAGATAAATGCAAATAAATAAAGACAAGATACTATTCCTTCTCTGTTACCTCTCCTACTCCTCTGCCTCCTTTTACACCACCCCCTTTCTTCATTTCATCATTTTCATTTTTCATTATTTTCATTTTCCCTTCATGGTGATGATTACGATAATCATGATGATGACAACGATGGTGATTAATGATGCTGACAACGATGATGAAGATGACGATCGAGGATCATGGATGACCATGATGATGACAATGATGGTGATATCGATGATAACAATGATGATGATGATGATGATGAACAAGATGATGATGATGACCATGATGATGACGATGATGACGATGATAACGATGATAATGATGATGTTGATGGTGGTGATGATGACAATGATCGTGATGATGATGAAGACAGAAAATACGAGGTTGAGGACAATAGTAATGATAATGACATTGATGATGTAATGGTAATCATGGTATGGATGTAAGGCATGAAAATGATGATGATTGGCAAGATACAAACTTAAAAACAATACAAGGGGCAAAACATGGAAGTCTCTCATGAAGCAAATAGTGATTTCTCACTGATTCAATTGTTCTGAGCCAATCAGATGCAAGGATTTCAGTAGCTTATAACATTGTCAGTGAAAAAATCACCAACTAGTTGCTTTATGAAATGCTCCAAGAACTCTGGCCCACCATTGATAACACCCTCCTTCCCCTGCTGCGTGGCTAGCTGCTCAAGCTCTTCCAGGGCAACGTTAGCCTGGGCTGCCTTCATCATCATGATAGCCCTGGTCACGTCAAACAGCTGCTGCCATTGGTCATTATCTTTCGCATCAGCCTTGTCAACCTGAAAACGTCCAATCAGAACAAAGCTTACAAAATAAATTTTAAAGAAACAAAATATTGTGGACCATTCAAAGTTCTTGGAAAAAGGAGGCAGAAGTTAGCTCAAATTAACCTGCCTGGAGTTATGTTCACACACTCTTCACATGGTGATAGTGAAATGGCATCAATATTACGTACCAATGCTTTGAAATTACTATATCAAGAGTCTGCCCAAGCAACTTAAGAAAATCTGTTTCAACACTGAACTTGATCAAATGCCATGGCCATAGATGCTCCATTGATGTCCCTAATGCCCTCTCATTTGCCTTGGATATTTAGGTGCTCTTTTATTTTATTTTGTTTTCCTAGTTTGGCTGAATTCCAGAAATAATACACTGTCCCACATATGCTATTCTGTGTTCGTGATCATCAGAATTATTAGTTTTAGCTAAGATTATATGATTTCACAAAGAAAATTAATGTACCAGATCTAGATATATATGATAACATGGGGACAATCAACCTGGATTTTAAGACTTTCAGATGAAATAATTGTTTGCTGCAACTACTATCTTTTCCTCTCTGTGAAACCTACCCCTCCCCCCCCCCAGATTGTATAAAGCACAAGGGAGGCTCGGGACAGCATCACATCATGCAGGGGGGGGGGATGAAGGACTACATTCTTACATCAGCTAACTCTTCAAAGAGCTCATCAGCCAGCTCGTCCGACATCTCTGTACTCTCCACGTCCATGATCTTGTCCCAGTCGATGGGCGCCATGGCGATGGGTCAGTCCACTCTCCCACAGATAATTATAACCTGGTCTGCAAAAAAGGAAAACATTATAATAGGGTATTTACTGTACAATTCACTAGACACAGATGGTGTTTATAGATTAAAGGTAAATGCCAGTTTTGGTAACGATATCAAAATGAGTTCGTACAGAATCCAATGAAATGACCACCAAAGTGTCCGTTTGTATAAATAAGAAATATGTGCCAAAGGATTCTGGAAGAAATTGTGTAATTGCTGAGAAATTAGCAAATAAGCACAGGATTCCGGTCAAGCGTTGGGCACGACATTCAAAGCAATAATACACTGTCCCACGTGCGCTTATCTGTGTTGGTGATCTTCAGTGTGAACATTTTTTAGCGTAGATTTCAAGATTTCACAAAGTTCAGTTTATGTAACTGTACCAGATCTAGATCCTCGATGATATACTGACAATTAAGCCTGGTTTTACATTCTCTTTAATGAAGATATGTGTCCTATAGCGTGCACTATGAATTTAATCAAATCAAATATAGTGATTCCTTTAAATTTAATGGTGGTGATTTTTTACCTGATTGCTAAGAAAGCATGAATGCTTGTAAGCAAGCAACCAGAGGACCGACGGCTTAAGGTCCTCTCCGAAGGACCTGGTACTGAGGATTAATGCCTTACCAAAGGGCACTAGTGCACCAAGTGGGAATCGAACCCAGGTCACCGGAATACGAATCCCCCGCTCTACCAACTGAGCTATCGCGCCTCCTCATATCAAACTTCTACCATGACTGTTCAATTACATGTAGGCCTACATGCACTTACACAACATTACATGTACATATTTTTGTTTAGAGTTTAGAGTACACGTCGAGTCAATGGACATCTAGTGGTAGCCATCGCCCGCAGATCGGTCATCATCGGCAGCTTCCTCATGTATGGAGACTTCGAGGACGTTACCAGAGGCGGATCCTAAGAAGGTAAACCCTCGCCTCCATACCTATACTATACCCAAGCAGGCGGGCAGCAGGTTACTACACATTAAAGACAAAAATTGAAGAGCCCCAACGACGCAACGCCGACGGGGGAATTTTGCATTGCAAGTCCCCTAATGGTGGCTGCGCGATCGCGAGCCGTCTGTGTACAAGGAGAAATTTAAAAAAAAGTTTAAAAAACTCCTCGAAACAGACAGCTGCCAGCTAAAGGAAATCCATCTTTCTTTCAAAGAAATCTTTGTCATGTTTGTTTACATTTATTTAGAGTAAGACTGGAGTGGAGGCGGTTCAAGGCTTCGTGATCAAATGACAATATTAAATTCAAAATCATTAAAAAAAAATTATCACTGGATCATATGGAGATCATGGAGTCCTCAAGCCACGACCAAGGCTAAGCCCACTCCTAGTACCAATGAGGTCCAAACATTACATGTATGGACCTCATAGGCGACATCAGTGCTAAAATTGGGTTAGAGATTTATGTGGATCTAAATTTATTGTAATTTCAACAAAAGTACTAGCTAAATTTGAGGCTTTTGTTGAAATTTTGCTTTAATGATACATTAATGCTTCAATAAGTAACAAAAAATTGAAAGAAATGAAGGGGAACTTACATTTTGACGACTTTTTCCTGATTTTCTTGGCAGTTGTCCTTCACTTCTGACTCTCGATCGGACCTGATATGCAGATCACGTATACGCGTTCTCGTCAGGTGATCGGTCGGTTATTCTTTTCGCCAGATGTTGATAATTATATATTTCATAACGCAGCGTTCATCGCAAATTTAGCTGAAAGAGATTGAAGTTGAACAGCGCAAGCTTTAATTTATTCAGAAATAACGATTGATTGCACAAGTTTCGCCTCGGACATTTAGGATCATTTGGTCCCATATTGGCGTAACTACGGGGGGGGGTGTCCCTACCACCGTCCACACCGGGCGTCCACAAGCCAGCAATTATCTTTTTTCTCTTTTTTTAACCAAAATGCTTCCCCCCAGAAAAAAAGAACCAGGGTTAAAGAGAAAGACAATTATGATAGAGGAACACAAAATACTTTATTTTTTCAGCTTTTAATGCATCGACTTATAATCAAATATTAAATGGGGCTTAGAACATTTTTTTTAAAAGTCAATTAATAAAAATATTCCGCTCTTCGGGATTTGAGCTTTCATGAAATATCCGATCTTTTTCATGATTACCGAAAATACTTCAAATGTCAAAAAAAAAATTATCGGTGTAGTAGCTGATACCTTGCGCCCGCCTTAATTATTTTAATGTTGAGATACTTTGCTTTAATTTAATGAATTCCTAAAAGCATTAATTCTCAGATCATTTGTCGCAATCGAATGATTCGATTGGTAAGCTAGTTGTATAATTATTATGATTCATGAATTGTTTAAAATGTGTCTCTCTATCAGTTTTGAATATTTAAAAAAATGTCAGCTCGTGCTTTTTGCTCGCAATATTTTGATTAGTAAGAAATTCTTGTGTATGCGAGTTTGATACATAAATAACTAGAGAGAGAGGGGGGGGGGTGTCCCTCAGCTACTTGTCCTTGCTTATTCCAATTTTTTTTATTATGCTCGTGTTGTGAGTATTTCAAAGTCTTTTCTTTTTCTCACCCTTTTTATTGTCTCGGAGCTTCCCTCTATTTCTTTGCTACGATGTATAGCCCATCTTACTTGTTTCATTTTTTTATGTTCTCATTTCATTGAAAACATAATTATTAAACTGACGTAGAAGACTTTACAACAAAATTTTGATATTGTTTTTTCTTGTTTGTTTGGCTTTCTTTTTTCTTCTCCTCAGTCCTTTTTCTAATTAGTTTCCCTTTCCTTATTTTATATTATTTCATTTCATGAGGCATCCGCCAACTTATATACAACAACAAACGTTAGAGGCGGATATCCAGTAAGGGGGCGTGGTGGTGTGCCCTCTAAAAAGAGGAAAATAGGAAGGAAAAAAAGCAGGATTTATCTTGGTGAAGATGATAGTGGTGGTGATGGTGGCGGTGATGATGATGATGATGATGATAATAATGATGGTGGTAGTGGTGATAAAGATGAGAATGAAGTTGGTGACGATGATATGATGATGATGTAATTTTGTCTTTAAAAAAATAATAGTGCAAAGGCGAAATCATTTAAAGTTTATTATGAAAATAGCAGAAAAAAATAATTTGAAAAATTGTACGTATGCGTATGGAAAATCTATCCCCCACCAAAAAAGAAAAAAAGTGAGATTTTGTTTTGTTATTTGTGACGGCGTAGGCCTATGCGAACAGCTGTGTGATATAATTATGGTAAAAAAAGTAAATGAAATGCCAAGAAATACATGATAATGACTTTTATTGTACATTCAGTATATCAGTAGATAAATTCATACTCGTTCCAAAAAAAGAAGTGGGTATATTATGGACCATTAAAAATGGGCAGTTGCTCTATATATTATATTACATAGAATATACAGTGCGTCCCAGAATAAACGAAACCGAGATTTAGCGATCATTTATCATAACTTAATCATAAATAGAATATACAAATGACCTACCAATTTAAAGCTTAGAATCTCCTCTTTCATCTAATATTACCTAGGTTATTTCTTATTCACGCATGAGTGAGCAAAAACAATTTGAAGAAAGGATACCAAAAACTCATTTTGCGGGGGGTATCTGGGTTTCAAAAGGAAAACCTCATTTCTCAAAAGTTCAATATCTGCTCTTTAATTTGGTACCTCAATTACTGAATTTGGTCAAGAAATAAAAAAGTTCTGGTCATTTGAAATAAGGCTTGTATTTCCATAATTTCATGAGATAAACGTGTTTTCACCGGTTTCCCACATAAGCTTTCGCATGGTGAACAAAAGATTTAATGCATGGCTGATCGTCAACAAAACGGAGTGTCGAGTGAGTTAGAAAGCCAGCCTGGAGAACCTCTTCATTTTATGAAATTATTGAAATTAAAGCCTTATTTCAAATGACCAGAACTTTGTTATTTCTTGACCATTTTCTGTAATTTAGGTACCAAATTAAAGAGCAGATATTGAACTTTTCAGAAATGTGGTTTTCTTTTTGAAACCCAGATACCCCCCGCAAAATGAGTTTTTGGTATCCTTTCTTCAAATTGTTTTTGCTCACTCATGCGTGAATAAGAAATAATCTAAGTAATATCAAATGAAAGAGGGGATTCTAAGCTTTAAATTGGTAGGTCATTTGTCTATTTTATTTATGATTAAGTTATGATAAATGATCGCTAAATCTCGGTTTCGTTTTTTCTGGGACGCACTGTATAGAGCAACTGCTCGTGTGTAGCGGTAAGTTATTCACCTGATCTACATAATTCATGCGGCGCACGGCGCGTGCGCAATGTTTAATAATTATTGTTGTGAATACAATGAATGTCATCAAAAACATAATAACACAGATCAAATAGTGCCAGCTCGACGCGCAAAATGAGAAAAAAATATATATTTTCTGCCCTGATAATTTGATAACCCTAACCTAACCCAATTTCTAAGTATTTTTATCATAAACAGGATAACTATATACAATGATTGAAATTAACTTTATATTCTTTTGCGAACAAAATGAATATGAAAGACAGCTTTTTGATAAAGAACACAGTTTTAGAGCGTTAGAGCGCGATTTATACCTACAACCGCTAACATAGGCGGATCCAGGGGGCCGAGGGGCCCGGGCCCCCCTATTGGCGGAGCAAAAAAAGAAAAAAAAGAAAGGAAAAAAGAAAAGGAAGGGAAAAGAGAGGAAAAAAGAAGAAAGGCAAACATAAGAGGAGGAACATGATTAAATGAAATAACATTTCGGAAGACTCTGAAAATAATTTTTTTTTAAATCTATTTGTTAGGATAACAAATTTTCGCTCGCGCTTCGCGCCTTATTGTCTTTTAGGGTATTTGCATATCTTGCTCAATATGGAGCTTGAAAAATCAAACTTTGAAGTCATTATACAAAACATATTTCAGCTGGGAAATTGAACTTTCATTATTTTGTTTCATTTACAAATTGATTTTTAAAAAGTGCTCTGTAAAAATGTCTGTGATATCATCTGAACATTATCATTTTCTGCTTGCGCTGCGCGCTCGCAAAATTTGAATTTTCAGGTACGTATTATTTTCCTGTATTCCATAAAGTTCTCAAAAAGTTCCCTATTCAGGTCAGATTGTTAAAACGTATCAGCTAGCGCCGCACGCTATAGCATTTGGATTAGTCGGTTATGTATATCCCAATATTAATTCTAAATCAAACTAATTTGATGACAGTTTATCAAAAACTTCGACTCGCGATTTCTGCTCGCATTGATAGATATATAATGCCTCTTATGCATAATTACAAAGTGCTTTAAATGTCCAGTTTTCAGGCCATAAAATTAACACATTTCGCGCTCCCATGCGAGAGAAATAGGAAGATGGTCATCAATTTCATATGATGACATAATGCCCTCATAGCATGTTCCGGTCCTATGTAAAAACTCAAAGTAATAAAAATAAAATACATCAGCTCTTTTTTAACTGTGATCCATCACAATTCACAATTTTCCCACAAAGTGTTTGCATTACAGAGCTTAAATTCACCCTTTGTTATATCATATATTTTTAGCTCGCGCTTTGCGCTCTCTTTATTGATTTTCATGATAAGAAAGTTACTTAGAATACCCAAATTCTAGGTCGAAATCTAAAACACACGTTAATTCAGATACGCAGATTGTTCTCTATTTAAATCATTATCCAGTTTCAGATCACAATATCAAAAAGTGTCTGCTCGCGGATAAATAACTTATCCTTTTCATAAAACATGAATAGTGCGTCCAGAATCTTTCCCCATAATTTTGTTTACCCATCACATTTCTCCTATTTTCTCCTCCCTTTTATTTTCCATTAATTTTTCTTTCGTTCACTTTTTTTCTGTCCTCTTTCCCCATAATTTATTTTACCCATCACATTTCTCCCTATTTACTCTTCCCTTTTATTTTCCATTAATTTTTCTTTCGTTCACTTTTTTTCTGTCGCCTTTCCCCTTCTAAGTTCTATTTTTTTTTCTCGTCTCACCGCTTTTCCTCATCCCCAGCCCTCGATCGACGCCCGTGCAGATTCGCAAACAATATCAAGAGTATATGTCTACTTGCAAGGGCGGAAATCTCTCCCCAAAGGTAGGGGGACCAGGGGCTGGAAAATTTGACAAGCAAAAAACAAACAAAAAAAGAAGGTTTATCACCCTCTAAAGAAGGTCATCTTGACCAAAAGAAATTTGACAAGCAAACAAGCAAAAAAAAGGGGGCATGCCAAAAGTAAGATCGTCTCTTCCAAAATACATTTCGAATTTGAACGACATGACCAAAAATAGTAGGGGGACATTTCATAATGTGCCCCCTACTATTTTGGGTGAGGGGACATGTCCCCCGGCCCTGGGGTTTGCGCCCATGTGGGTGGGGGTGTTGCGCCTCCCTATCGGGATCATATCACAGCGAGTATACACTCTTCCATATTGGAAGAGTGTTTACTCGCTGAGATTTCGATCTCACACATAATTTTATAAAAAAAAATAGAACAGCTACGCCTTGAACACAGGCCAAAATGCCTAACGATTTCTCCGCGGCATTAACAACTCTCGTAAAGGGCGCTCCATTTATAAATAACGTTGCATGAACAGCTCTCTATGGCGACGAAATTTACCGCGGAATTGCAGCCAGCAGCGTGGGAAATTGGCAGAAAATTCAAGAAGAGAACCGGTGAGTACCGATTTAACAGTATTCATGTATTAATTAATATTTATTTAATCATAAGAATAATTTTTTTTTACGGAAAGAAAGCTTAGTTCTAAGCTAGGGCGGCCCAAATGCGCGTGAGTGGAGTCCCAGTTTCTTAACACGGGTAAGTATTGCGGTGTCGCCTAGAGTGGGCTAAGCCAAGTTTGGCCTTCCCGACGTCCGACTGAGCATACGCAACCTGGCCGGCTGACCTCGGCAAGCTCCGGGGTAGCGTGCAGTCAATGCCGCCAGCGCATACAGTCACATCTCGTTTTAGAAGATTTTCAGCCGCTAAGCTCAACGTTAGCGTCTTCACATACAAAACAATAGAACATGAGAAATTGAAACCATCTCAAGAATAATTACCGTTTTATTACCAGTTACAAGAAAATCGAAAAAATGTCTTCCTGTTTTCTCAGCCGAGCTTAATTTTGAAACAGTGAGCTAGCGAGACTGGCGCCTTCCTTCCTCCATTTTTTGTAAAGCGTCCGTCACAACGCATTTTGCAACGTAGATGGCAGCATTGATGACTCTGGAAGGCGGCAGAGCGGATTCTACTTTTGGCTGGCAATCAAGCAAAAAAAAGATTTTTTTTGTCACCCTGTTTTGCCCTTTGCCACTGCTTTTTTGAGTTTTTTTTCTTTGAAGGATGAATAGCTTCTTCCTCCTTCATTGTTTTTCTGATTAATATTATTTTCTTTTTTCCTTCGTCTTTTCCGATTCTTTTATTTTTCTTTTTTTTCTATACTGCTCTTTTGCTTTTTATCTTGTCTTTTTTTCTTTCGTTTGTTTCTTTTTTCTGTATTTTTCTTTTTCCCTTTCTTTTCTTTTTTTTATTTTTATTTTCTTTTCTCTTATCTTCTTTTCTTTTCCCTTTTTTCTTTTTCCCTTTTTTCCTTTCTTTTCTGTCCTCTTTTATAGTCTATATGCTTTATCTTATTGTAATGAATAATCCTTTTTTGCTTTTGTATTGATTGCAAGAAATTGTGTCATTGCCTGTCTACCTTATATCTCTTTGCATAAGTTTTTGCCCCTGCAATAGGCACAGTGGCGGACCGTGACCCCGCGGAGACAAAGCATTGGGGGGGGGGCACGGCATTGTTCACAAACAATGCAGTGCCCCCCCCCCATGCTTTGTCTCCTCCGGTCACGGTCCGCTACTGAATAGGCACATGCCTACTTTGCACCCACATAGAGAGTGATACTCCCTGAACATGAGCCGATGCTTTAAAGATCAAGTCCACCCCTCAGAAAAATGTTGATTGGAATCAATAGAGAAAAATCAGCACAATCCTCAAAATTTCATCAAAATCGGATGTAAAATAAGAATGTCATGACATATCAAAGTTTCGCTTATTTTTAACAAAATAATCATGAACGAGCCAGTTACATCCAAATGAGAGACTCGATGATGTCACTCACTCACTATTTCTTTTGCTTTTTATTGTTTGAATTATACAATATTTCAATTTTTACGAATTTGACGATTAGGACCTCCTTGCCTGAAGCACAAACTGTTAAAATAATGGAATTCCACGTGTTCAGGGAGGTCTGAATGAAACTTCATTTCACATGACAATGACGAGAAAATAAAAATATTTCATATAACAAAATACCAAAGAAATAGTGAGTGAGTGATGTCATCAGTTCCTCATTTGCATACCGACCGAGATGTGCATATAACTGTTTTGTGAAATGAAGCGAAACTTTAAAATGCCATAACTTTCTTATTTTACATCCAATTTTGATGAAATTTTCAGTGTTATGCTTGTTGAATTTTTCTCTATTTATTAAAATCAAGTTTTTGTTGGGGTGGACTTGTCCTTTAAAAAGCGTTTATATGGGACTTTGGCTTTGTATCAATAACGCCAATGTGATAGGTGGGGTGATAAAATAAAAATCAAATGGGAGGATATAAAATACATAGTTGTGTAGGTAAACTGATACTAGTTCTTGGACATGGTGAGTATGTATCTCAATAAAGATCCTGTATTCCAAACAACTGGGGCCCATCTTACAAAGAGTTGCAATTGATCCGATCCATCGCAACTATGGAAAGCCAGCAAAGTCAAAATATAAAACGCACGTTTGTTCAATTATTTTCTAGATATGAATGTATATCCATAAACTAATTGATTTCTTGACAATGTGGTGTGGTCTCTGTTTACAAAGGACATTTGACAAATTTCCTGTCTAAAAAGAATTATGACACTGATGGATTTCCATAGAGTTACGATTGATTGAATCAATCGTAACTCTTTGTAAGACGGGGCCCTGATCTGACAAAACAAAGGTACTCAAGTATCAATTCTATGAGATCTAATGTGTTTTTGGCATGTTTTTATTGATCATATTACACGCCCACGCTCTAAGGCATCAAATTTAATTGCGGCTCCAATGTGAGAAGTAGAAGTGATAGAGAGAAAGAGGGATGGCAGAGATGGAGAAGGAGAGGGGAGAGAGGGGGGGAGGGGGGAGGAAGGAGGCGGATCAAGTGGATGTATAACAAAAATAAAAACCACACCTGTCAAGCGGCGCAATGAAAGGTTACCCCCTCCCCCTACCCCTATTCCTTAGAGAATGAAACATTTTCCTAGAAAGGAGTACATTGTGCATGAGTCTACACTACCTTCATTTCTATCTATTTATTACTAATTCATAACTAATTATTTACCCCGGCAATGATATGGGATCCAGCCGCCACATACATGCACCTTCCCCACTCCCTCGGGAGCATTCCGACAAGCTCCCAAACTCACTATTGTTGGGCATTCAACCTGATTAATCATCAAGGCGGAGAATGCAGTGAAAATTATCGGCCTGCACAAAGAAAATATTAACCCCCGTATACTACTGGTATTCCGATTCAGTAAGCCCTGTTACGTATTTCGTTGTTTGATGAGTTTTAAGCCCTACTAAATTTCAAGTGCCCAGTTATCATTTTACGGAATATGGCGGAATGATAGAGTACGTGAAACCAGGGGCGCATCCAGGATTTTTTTTTTCGCTGGGGCTTTGGCAGCTGCGAACCATTGGGTCAGCCTATATTTTTAAGATTTTAATTCCTGATTTATTTCCTTTCCCTTCCCGTTTTCTCTTGTTTAAATATAACCTTCTCTTTAACTCCTCTCCTTTCCTTTATTTCCTTTCCCTTCTCTCTCTATCCCTCTCTTCCATTCCTTTCCTCCTTCCCGTTTTCATTATTTATTTATTTATCTATTTATCTATACATTCATTTATTTATTTATTTTTTGGTGGAGGGGTGGCTGTGGGTTCAAGTTTGTGCGGGGTGTTCTTTTTTTGTTTTCTACTCACTGATCCTTGCATCATTTTACCGTTTCTGAAATTAAAATGTGTTTCCATCACTTTGCATCATTGATTCCCTGGAAGTTCTGGTGACGCCTCCCCTTTGCCTTTCTCTAATTCTCTCTTAAAGGCATGGTCACACCGGCCGAGCGTTGTTGGAGTGGTCGTGGAGCGGTAGGGAAAGAGGGTCGAATTTCGCTCTCAAAATTGGGGAAAAAATCTAAAACAAAAATCGAAAAAAAAAAAAACAATCGAAATCGAAAATGGTAAACGGTAGCCAGTGGTGATGATTTTTTTCTCTCCGCTCCACGACCGCTCCAACAACGCTCGGCCGGTGTGACCATGCCTGTTAATTTCCTTTTCTGTCTTTTTTCTATCTCCCCCCCCCCCCCTCTCTCTCTATAAAGATATATCTTTCTTGGCCTCTCTACCCCCCTATATGAGCTGTCTCAAACCACTCAACCATGAAACGCTCCAAGCCCATACTATGGACCTAGTCATGCGGATCGGATAAATCGGATCCATGGACCGCTGAATAGGGGAGAGAGGTGGGGGATGGGGGGGGGGGCGAGGGGTTCCGCCTGCCTTACACGTTTATCTTGAAACCGTGTGCAAAACGTAATGATAATAACAATAAGAATAATAATAATAATAATATTATTATCATTATTCATGATAATGAAAATAATAATAATAACAATGATAATAATAATAATAATGATGATAGTAATAATAATAATAATAATCATTGTTATCATTATTATATATCATTATCATTATTATTAATATAATACTAATATTACTAATACTAATATTAACTCTAATTTACCCAAGGTAGCCACTTTCAGCCGTAAGCCGTATTTTTTGCGGGCCGGAAAAGTATTACATATGACCATCTGGTTGTGATTCTTTGCTTGGTAAGCCCTCACTTTCGGTTACCCCCCCCCCCCTTCCGCGGCCCCTACTCACGTACTCCTCTCAATTTTGGTTTAACGTCTATTGAAAAAAAACTGATTGTATTTCCTCTTACCAGAACAATGCAAACGAGGTTAGAGTACTCTTCCAATATATTCTTATTTGATAAAATCTGTTTAAAACATTCCTAAGTCAATAATACGAATTATTGGGCCATAATATATGGTTCGCCGATCATCATTGGGTAAAAATTCCAACGCATTCATTTGAACGGAGATTTCAGAAAATGGTTTCAAACAAATTATTACGTAACAAGGAAGTGTGAATAATAAACTCAAAGCAGCGCTAAAAGTGTCTTTTAGATTGTAATAAAGAAGAAAAAATACTGCCAGTGTGTAAAACGTCTCTGTTCCTTGTTGTGTAGGTAGCTAGACGTCTTCCAGTTCAATTGCAAGCGCTTTGGGGCTAACGACTACTTCTACTGCTGCTTATGCTTTATGTATATACCATTTTTAAATTATTTTTTTCATTCTTATTCATATCACCCCAAATTCCATACTTTATAGGTGGCTTTATGCGAAAACCGGAGGAAACTTCCTGACCGAGCTAAACATTATACACCTTTTTCTGTTGACTGTTGACCGTACAGTGTAGTTGACATCGTTGATTGGCTTCAGGTTCGCATAACATGTGTTCATTTCACTTTGTTTTGTTTTTTGTAACAGGGGAGCTCAAATGAAACAAATTCATCTCAAAAGTAATCACAATTCCAGGGTGAATTAATGCAATGATACGGGTATTTCGCATTTATTCAATCACATTGTTGGGCATAGAATTACGGTTACTGAAATGATTTCCTCCGAAAAATGCACCCCTTTTTCTTTTTAAATCCTTCCTTCCCCTCCATCGTAGGCTCACTTGGGACTTGGTTAAGGGGATATGCTCCAAGCCATGTCCTCATCCTGATGGAAGATATAAATGAAAAAAAATCATGATCCAAAAACAAACAAATAAAAAAAGAAAAGAAGAGAAAAGAAAACAATGAAAAGGTGTGAGGTATGATATAATTTTTTCTGAATAACACGTAAACATCTATCACAACATAGGATTTTTGTATCGTATGTGTCAAAATATTTGCTCACGAGCTTCGTTTTCCACAGCTGTTACATCGTTTTGTCCCATGCACCAGGTTTGGTCTATACACTTTTACGTTTAAAGGACAATTTCACCCTGAAACACGTCTTTTGTAAAAATAGCCGAAAAATAACTTGCCGAAAGTTTGAGAAAGTCCCATCAAAGAATACAAAAGTAATTAGCATTTTAATCATTCCATTCGTGCCGTCATATGCGAGCAGCTTTCCTAAATATCTCATGGTAAAAAAATCAATGAAATGTCATATCCTCAGAAAATTGAAAATGGGTTTTACTGAACCTTCAGTATATCAATTGACAAATCATTTCACACCCATTCTTAATAAAACAAAATAAGTAATTAGGGACCATTAAAAAATTGAAATTTATATTACATGACATGTCGGGCAGCTGCTCGTTTATGAAGTCACAAATCCAAACCTAAAAATTCTTATAACTTTCTATACATCTTTAACGGATTTTCCTCAAACCTTCACCAACTGAATAGATTTTATTATTTTTTCCTATTTCTTAAAATAAACTTTTCTCCAGAGTGAAAGTTCCTACTAAATGAAATTACATGAGAATCTCGCTTCTATCATGTTTATTATATTTTTCGGTGTGATTTGTTGCTATAAGAGAATCAGTGGCAGATCGGGGGGGGGGGGGGACCGGCCCATCCCACCCCTTTTGAGAGCCATAATCAAAATTTTTAATGTAAATGTACCGTTTTTACCAAAGTGTGTCCCCACTCCTTTTAAATGTGAGGATTTTTTTATTGTTTTTTTCCTTTTCCAATTTTTAGCGGACGAAATGTAAAAACCTTTTTTTTCCTTGCCAATTTTTTTATCGGAAAAATGTGCCCCCAGGCCTTGGAAAATCCTTGATCCGCCCTTCATTAGAATGATGTGTATGTTGTTGTTTTATACGTTTTCTGCGCACTATCCCTCCTTTCCCATACCCCCGGACCCACCCCCTTGGAAATGAATGTCATTGACTGTGAACCCGTTGGTATTTACGAGGTCGGCGATGGCATTCCGACAGTGGCCCCTTTCCTCCTTTCACGCTATAAAGGAAATGCGTTCAGCCCAGTACGATAGCGGCTTCAGGTAAATGTTAATTCGTGCACCCAGTGGCACCAGAACATTCTCACCATAAAAAGGGGTTAGAGGGGCGGACGACCGTTAGCCCCTGATCGTCCACCCCTCTTTAGAAAGTACCAATAAATGAAATATATATCAATTTGAACTAAAACTGTGATGAGGGGACAGGTAACGCAAAGCTGAATAATTTGTATGCATACAGGTGATTTTTAATGTAATGCAACATCAATGCTTCAAACAGCTATCAAGAAACGCCTTACCATGGCTACGGGGTCCACTCGCACTGGTATACAAATGGGGGCCTTAGTGACATTCACCCCTCCCCCCCCAAAAAAAAAAAGTTTCTCGACCAATAAAAAGAAAGACAATAGAAATAGGTCAGGGAAGGGGCGATTTATTACATTTTTGCATCTGAACTTTAGGCCCGATTTCAAAATTTATATTTTTTCCCTATTCATTTGTTTTTCTTGCTCATATCTTCGGTCACTCGCAACGTGTTTTCCCCCTTTTATTTTATCAATTTTCTTTAAACGCCGCGTATTCCATGTCTCCCTCCCCCCCTCCTCTCGAAAGGGGGGGGGGAGATATTATATGGCTTGCGACTGGTGGCAAAAAGTCGCAACATTTTAATTGTGTCCATGCTTAAAAAACAACAACAACGAAAAACAAACAAAATGAGAAGGAATCGATCCGTCCCCCTCTTATCGCGTTCACACAAATTTACCTGATCGATCAGACATCTTATTATGAATAATATATATCACAGCATAGCTGAAAATAGGGCGATCTCGTTAACAGAAACCATGGATATGATGTAAACTCCTGTATGGTGGAATAGTCGTCTGAACGGTCCTTAGGCTCTAATTCGAAAACGCGACGTACATGCCTTGGGCTGTGTGAACATTCTCGCATTCCGTTTCCTATAATAGAAATGCACTTAACACACGAGTCTGGAAATTGAATGACTGAACTGCTGATTGATTCCCAATCATCTCTGCCCCCCCCCCCCCCCCCCCATGACCAAAACATGACATACCAAACCAATTTCAAACTAGATGTTAAATTTTGATATAAGTCAAATTAGAGCCCATAGAATAAATACATCGGATGTAAACCCCCAAAAAGTATGATAACAAATAAATCTCCAGTTCACTCCCGGATGAATATGAATTTTGGCATGAAAATTTTGACATCCCCAAACAAGTCCCGCCCCCCTCCAAGATTATGAATAAATGGATAAAATAAATAAGTAAATGAATAGGCTTCTACAATCAAATATGATGTGACTAAAGTAGGCATTTTATACCAATTCAGTTCTCATTTTTTTTAAAAACGGTTCTAGCTTCCGCGCTTCGCGCGTTAAGGTGAATTCTTTCGAATTCCTCAATCTTTATCCATTTTTGGGAGCCCATGAATTTTTCCGAAAACATTTTATTTTTTTCATCACAGCAAGTCAACTAAATTCGAGTTGATAAGGGTACTAGAGACGCAAGAGGCGTCTTTGATTGAATTTGATGAGATATAAAAAAAAAACACATGCACCATCCACACAGGAGGGAGGGGGGGGATATTCCCCTTCCCTGCACCCTCCCATAGGGAGCGCGCTTCGCGTGCATTTATCGCCCCGCCAAAATTAAATCCTGGCTACGAGGTTGCTCCCGATTGAATATTACTTTTGTCCGGTCAAAATAGGTTTGACAAGCTAAAAAGAAAACCAACTAAAAATCACTACAAAATGAAGATGATTATTGTCCACCCACCCCCCCCCCCCCTCAAAAAAAAGGAGAGATATGTGATTCCGTCCTTTGTGTTGCTTTGGTAAACGAAGCGTATACAATTATTGTAGTGTACCAATTCACTAAATTTTCCAGGCGATGCGCAGAAAACTTGGGTGAAGGAGCTTCCCACAGCCATGGTATCCACGAAAATATCATCATTCAATAAAATTGAATAAAATTGATAAGGCTGATTAGGGTCTGAATTCAAGTTAAATCCTAGTTATTTCAAAAAAGCGCTTTCCAAGTGTGAAATTGAGGAGTTTGTTTGTTTATTCTTTAATATCGCTTAACTAGTCTCCTTTTTAAAGTGATATCACTACTGAGTGCCTGGCATGTATTTGAATAATTGTATAGCGATTTGTAACTACAAGGAAGATGTGGTATACACCTATTACTCAGTCGATTGGAATCGTTAGGGGTTTTCAGCATGTAAAATAATGTTCACTTTGGCAACAATATTACATTTGCAGATAATCGTAAATCGAATGAACAATAAAAACAAGTTTAGCGCAAGGGCCCTTCATATGAACCTTAGAGCAGTTGTTTAACAGTGCATGTAAACAACCATGCCTAATTTACTGAGAACAAAAAATTAGAAAAATAATTGTTTGCTTAAGATGCAACTACTATAATGTTCATTATGTAGTAAACAGCTTCATTTAAAACAAAGAACGTTCTTACTGTGTTTGATAACATCAAAAACAAAAAGGAAGATTAACTCATTGAAGACAAAATATGGCTTGAAAAACAAGCATTCCATACTTTTTTTTTTGAGGAAAAAAATGAGTTTGAAAAATAAGTTGGCCCTATATGCATACACACTGTGCAAACAGAGAAGATTAATAGAGAATGACAATTCCTTAATACAGAATACAGTACATGCGGGATCAAACTGTATGATTTGTTTCATGGCAAATTTGACAGGTGGCGTGTCTATTGCCTGACAATATGACCCCAAATGGTAAGTAATCTCATAAATTTGCCTATAGATTTCATATCTTTAATCATATTCAATTTGCGTTTCTCGTCCTGTTCTCTTTACATCGGGGCTTGTATTAATTTCTTGTAGGGCGTCAGGTCTGGTAGTCTTACTCTCCAGCGTCATGGGCAGGGGTGGATCCCGGATTCTTTTTTTTTCTTTTTCAAAAGGAGCGGTAATTTGTTCAGGAAAGAGATTGACACCCCCCAGTTTTTCTTACCAATCCGAGGTCATTTTGTATTAGAGATAAAAAATGACAAGCGACAAAACATATATGTTTTATAAATAGCGGTCATCTTGTATAGGTATGTATATACATACATATATGTGAGCTTCATTGTATCCCTGAAGAAGACGCGTGTTTTACGTCGAAAATTTGGACTTAGAAATAAACTCTGTTGGAACTAGTATAAAGGCGGCACCAAACAGCAGGTGAGTTTAAAGCCTTGGTAATAATTATAATAACGATCCCTTATTCATTAAGCAAGTCACCGAATATTTCTTAAAAGATGAGAACAGAAAACTGTATAATGAATTTCATTTTCTCTATATGCCGGAAGAAAACATGTTCATACTCATTTGACATGTTTGACACCGTTATAGGCTATTATATATGCATCCTATCTGAACTGGCGTACAGATAGGGGACATGGGGACGGACCACCCAAAATCTTCACGACCAATGAAAAAAATAGAAAAAGTAGGAACAGGAAAGGATAAAGGTGGAATGTCATATTTTTTTCTGAATATTATGTCAAAATCTGTCACAAAATTACATTTTCGTATTCCAAAAGTGATTTTTTTTGCAGCATTTTATACAATTTTGCCCAATATGCCGTGTCTGGCTCCCTGATTTTGTTTTGACTCATTACGCCACTAAACTGGTTTACACCAATTAAAAACGATGCTAGATTAAAGTTTCCAGCTAGGACAATTTCGATGAAATTATTGGTTTCGACTGGCTGGGGAGCACTGTTCTCTGACTGTTTCCATGGTAACTGTCTGAGCTGACAATGGAAGCATAGTGCTGACAACTTTCATGAAACATCCCCGGCCGGTTTTATTCATTTCATGTTCGTGCATCGCTTATTTTCATCACTTCTCTGCTTTCCATTCTGCGTCAAATAACCGCATATCTGGGAAAAAGAATATTAATTTTTGAGCAGCAATTAATCATTCACATTTCTAATGATTTATGACCGAGTGGGAGCCAAATATTTCCCGTTTATAAACAGCCATCAGGAAGACATACATCTTGGTGAGAAACCTAAGTGCTAAGTAGCACTAAAGGAACATAAAGGAAAATAAAGGTATATCAGGATAATAACAATAACTGTGCATAATGTTCCTGTCTTTGCAGCCGCTCTAAAACAAGAATGAACATGTTTGTTCTTCCACTATATAATAATCATAACAATAATAATAATGATGATGATGATAACAATAATAATAGTGATAATGATAATAATGATGATAATAATAATAACAATAAAATACTAATAATAATAATAGCTAGATTTTTTTTAGTGCTTTTTCAATGACGGCTCAAAGCGCTTTACAGCTTAACCCGGTCATTGGATTCAATTTAATCCCGCACGAAAAGTACACAATTTCCTCTCCCTGGGGAGAATTTCTTGCATTATCACAGCCTCATAATGGCGCTGGCAAATTCAAACATACACTACCTTTCGCATCCTACGTACCGGGTACCCATTTATCACCTGGGTCGAGAGTGGCAAAGTGTGCACACTTTTATCGCCTTGCCGAATTAGTGTACAGTCTGGACAAGTAGCCAATATTAATTTGACATTCCTGTGAACCATACAATATGAGGAAATTTTTAACAATGTTTACATGCAGAATCATTAATAAAAAATATATATGAAGACATCATATTTGGCGCATATCTTCAAAATCCCATTGTAATGTATTCATGATTATAGTAAAAATAAGTAATATAAATTTAGATAAATTCACTTGATTTACATTTACCAACAAGCTGTAATGAATTACTTTTCTTGCGTGGATAGACTGGCAGTTTGAAGGTGTCATTTTAGTTGATTTTTACTCCGAGGTTGATATTGATTATTTCCAAATCATTTCTCCGAAAGAGCGGTGTAGGCTCAGTCGGTAACGCGTCTGCCCGTCGAACCAAAGATCGTGGGTTCGAGTCCATCCCGGGCGGATGACTGAAGCAAGTGCGTTGTGTGTAAACGTCTCTCCCATGTTTCATAGATGCAGGCTATGTTACAGTGGAAAACACTCCGTCCCTCGGATAGGACGTTAAATGCAGGCCCCGTGTAGAGGCGAGTCACCACCTTTGCACGTTAAGAACCCACTGCACTATCCGTATAAGAGTAGGGGGAAACCCCGGTGTAGTGGTCCACCTGCGCTCCCCCCCCCCCATCAGTTATATCGGGAGGAGAGACCTGCGGGTCATAAAGATTCAGTTCGCTTTTCACCTCCCAGGCTCAAGTGAAGCCAAACAAATAATAAGGATCATTTCCTTCTTATTTTAAAGCATAATAAACATAAAACCCGTTGTTTTATTAGCTCATTTTTATCATGAGAATTGGTGTTCAGGGCCTGAGGCAATAGAAAGTTTTCGTATGGACCTATTATGAGTTTATTTCAGATTCGTTTAATGCCAATTCGTCCTATTGCCAACTCGTCTACTATTGTTTGGTCTACCACCAGTTCGTCCACTCACCACACGGTTTACTTTCATTTAGTCTACTGCCATTCCGTCTAATAACCAGTTGTTCCAATCAAATAGCCATATAGTCCATATACCATTTGGTCTAAGTAAACTAAAGTGTCAATTGTGCAAAATGAATAAATGGGTATTAGACCAACAAGTTATTAGACAGAAATGTAATAGACGAACTGGTAATTGGACGAAGTGATGATTAAACCAAATGGTTATTAGACGAACTGTTGATGGACGGAATGACATTAGACTAAATGAAGGTAGACTATGTGGTAAGTGGACGAGTTTGCAGTAGACGAATGGGCAATTTGCCCTATCATGTCCATGGTTTTTGCAACCGCGTCGCAGATCGAATTCTAGAACACAGTAAATGTATTCAAAGAAACAGCTGGGAGGTCCTTGTCGAAAATTTGTGAGCCTGAATAGCAATTTCGTCCAAAGTTTTGGAGCTGACCCCCCCCCCAAAAAAAAAAGAAGCAAAAATGCCGTTTGTCCAGAGTCCAGCACGAAACTGCTGCTTTTAGTCGACAAAGACTTTTTGGTCGTGCTTTGTCATAAATGGTATTCGACAATGGGTGATTTCAAGTTCAGTGTTGAACTTTTTTATTTTTTTTTTATTTATTCATTTTCCAACACATGGGCTGGATAGCCCTCTTCAGCCTAGCGGCTGTTCTTCTGAGGGGTCCAGATATTAAAAACATACAAAGTAGATAGATTACAAATGAAAAATACTTTACATACGTGAAAAATACATTGTAGCAAACAATAAAATACAAAAACACATAACAAAAATCATCAAATTATTACCATTTAAAAAATGGGGAAAGGGGGAGGGGGGGGGGGCATGCAAACAGGGAAGTTAATCCTTGAGGTCATTCAGTACGTTTGATAGGCCTAGAGTGTTTATTTTCCGTCTAAATGTATTTAATGGGGTTTCGAATGGAATGTGTTTTGCAAGGGAATTCCACACCTTTGCACCTCGGAAAAGGAAACGTCTTTTTCCGAATTCGGTTTTGGGCAAATTTAATGTTAACTGCATATTACCGGATCTGGAATTATAATTGGATTTACGGTAAACAAATATCTCTTTTAAATAATTGGGACCTAAATCATGTAACAATTTATACATTACTATTGCCAGCTGTTTAGTTCGGCGAATCTCTAAGTCGTCAATGTTTAAAGTTGAAAAAATAGATTTAGTTGGAAATAAATAGTGAACTTGTAGAACGGTTCTTAGAGCCCTATTTTGTAAGGTTTGTAATCTTTTACAATTAGTCTTTGAGGTATTTCCCCATACAGAGGCACAATAGTCAAAATATGATTGAATGACCGATTTATAAAATACCATTGCAATTGTTTTACTGATGTAAGGTCTTATCCTCTTAAGAAGATATAAACTTTTTACAGCTTTTGCCTTAACATGCTCTATTTGCTTATTCCAACTAAGATTCTCATCGATGAATACACCGAGGTATTTGCAAACACTTACTTTCTTAATAACCTTTCCATCAATTTTAATGGTAGGATTTTCGATTTCTTGATTCCACTTGCAAAGTCTCTGCTTACTGCCAATTACAATAGTTTCAGATTTATTAATATTAAGTGCTAGTTTGTTGCGTTTTAACCACAACGAGATGATATTCAAATCTTTATTGATTTTTTCATAAACTTGATAAGGGTTAGTACCTGTGTGAAATAAGCAGGTATCATCGGCGTAAAGAGCCAACTGAGTATTTTTCAGTAAGTTAGGTAAATCATTTGTGTACAAACAGAAGAGAATCGGGCCTAATAATGTACCCTGGGGTATACCGCAGGTTACATTTCTAAGGCTGGAAGAAACACCATTGACTTGAGTATATTGTTGTCTTTCGACATGTAAATAATTTTCAAACCATTTCAGGGCTATTCTATCAAAGCCATACATTTCCAATTTTTTAAACAAAATAGAGTGATCTACACTGTCGAATGCCTTTTTTAGGTCAATCATCACAATTATATATGGAATATTACATTTTACATAGGTTACAAGCCCTCCTCCAAATCGATTCCTGTCACGTCTCACAAGAGAGTATCCCTGGATGAAAATTTCCGAGTCATCAATATAAGAACAAAGATGGGTCTCACTGAGTGTTAAAATGTCTAGATCAGTTTCATGTATAATTTGTTTGATTTCGTCTAAATATTTCAGAAGTGATACACAATTAAGATGAGCAATCTTTAGCCCGTTTTGGGTTTTGAGTTTGTTCTTTGATTTCTCAACTGAGTCTTGGTTCAAATTGTTTACATTTACTCTGTCAGTTTCTATTGATTTCGTACTTTCACAAATTGTTGAATAGTCGAGTGAGGGCATTTCTCCAAAGATACACTTGTTGCACAACCAATCGTTCGAAGATCTAAAGAATTCAAAAGACATTTCGGAACATGAAAGGTGTGACCATAAGTCGCATCCGACACACCTCAGTGCATTTTGATTATTCCGTACGGCCTTGCTACATACACAACATGGGTATTTTACTGGCATGCTGGGTGGGGGGGGGGGGTTTGTGAGGGGAGGGGCTCCAAGGAGTTAGGATGTCACAAAAAAAATTACATAAAACAGAGTAATAATAAAAGTTAAAATATGATGAAATGCGATGCGGTTAAAAAGACAAGGTTCGCGATTTATTGTCACATGTTAAGGATCATACACTGTGAAAAAAAAGAGTAAATTTACGTTGGTCATTTTTTTGTTGGGTAATATATACGTTGGTTATTGTTTTGTTGGGCATTATGTGCCCAATACTTAGGCAAAATTTTACTCTGCCGCTGCCAAAATACAGATGTCCAATTGTTGGGCTAGTAATTGCCCTGCTGAGTGGTAAATGTTGCGAAACTTTACGATCACGAGTTGCGCTTGCAGCATGCTACACACGGTCGATAAGATATGGAGGAGCTTCTAGATGACTGGGGGCTGGGGAGCCTCGCTGAATCTTTCATAGATGAGTTGCTTAAACGTTTTTTAACTTTTTATTTTGGACTTTACGTTAAGCATAATTTGTAAGGAATTTGTCAGAATAGGCCTACATACATGACATATATCTGACGCTGTTTTGTTTTTGCTTCACTCACTTGAGATATGCACTTGCACTTGTATGCAGCGTTATTGTGCATGCAAAGCACTTTCGGATAAGGTCTCCGGATCGACACGGACCAGGTACACGAAGTGAGTGTAGGCCTTGCCCAGATGTTGGGTTAATAACTTTATTAAAAAGTTGGGCAAATTAATGTCCCCCAAAATGTAGTTCAAAATATTACCCAACAGTTGGGCACATTAATGCCCCAACAACGTTGGGTAAAATATTGCCCAGTAGTTGGTAGGGTTGACTATCGGCCCAACGTTGGGCAAAATATTGGGTAAAATATTGCCCAATTTTTTCACAGTGTAGGGATGTCAAGTCAGAGTTGTTGCGAATTACTTTGTTTATTGACTTGTCATTTTCTGACTTCAGCTTAGCAATTATTCTTCCATCGCTGCTCCATGCTGCTTCTACTTTCTGATGCTTAGAAGTTGAGCCAAGAAGTTCGCGATTCCTCTTCGTCAAGTCCTCTTGACCTTTTGGTGCTGGTGTTAGGTCAATTTTTACACGACTATACCACCAAACATAAAATGAAGATGATCCCGAAAAGTCACTCACTCGGTGTTGAGATGTCAGTAATGTTATGTGGATCAGTTTTACAAACTCTGAAAAAGCTTTGGAGCTAGGGGAAGCAATCAAAATTTCAACACCAACGCCACTGCCAACACCTGGCTTGAAATCACCCTATATGTGTTTTCTGTATTCTTGAATCTGTCGTGCTTAGTTTGTGAAAGCGAAAACTCTGTTTCTCTCACTTCCCGGTTATATACACTGTAAAAACTGTAAGGACCGCACCATGCATGTGTTAAAGTTACACCCTAGAGATTGAAAATAACATCAAAGAGTGTAAATGTAACAACCAAATGCGTTGTAATAACACCTAACACTGTTATTTTAACACCGGTGTAAAATAACGTGTGTGCTCCTCTATGTACACCGATTAACACCACAGTTTTGGCTGTATATACTTAAAGGGGAATCCAACCTTGGACATAAAATGTTTTGTGGGAAAGGAGCAAAATTAGCCAAACAGAATGGTGAAAGTTTGAAAGTAATTGGAGAAGCAATATACAGTATAAAAAAAGATATGGCTGCTTTAAAATTGAGATCCCTAAGAATACGCAAATTTCAAATTAGCAGCTGGGTAAGTAAATTATGACAAGGGGCAATGGCAACTTTCCCCATAGGCCATTAACTTAATCATTAGGGACTCCCAAGCATCTATTCCCCTGGGGAGTAATAAAAATGTAGCCCAAGTAGTATATTGTTTTTGTCATCTTGAAAGGAAAATATAATTTGAAATAACAATTTTGAACAAAATGACATTTTAACCATTATTTGTATTGGAGTATTAATATGGAAAAGTAGTTCGTGCCTGACAGCTCTCATGCGGCCAATTTGAAGTCTCCATTAAGATCGTGATTACCAATTTTTTACAATATTTAAAAGTTCATAACATTCTTATTGTTTTTCGGTATTGTTCAAACTATCACCTTTCAACTTCTCTTGATTTTTTTCTCTCCTCTAAAAGCAACATTTTATTTGGGATAAATTTCCCTTTAATCAGTTTATTGAAAAAAAAGAACTAAGTCTCATTCGAGTTCAAGTGAACAGAGAGCACGTAGGAATATAAATATGCTCGAGTTCAGTCAGGGCAAACCCAAGGTGGATTGAAAGTGGCAAGAGCGACCTCCTGACAGGGATGGCATGGGGGCGTCGACGGGCCCTGGCCCATTGGTTCGCTTTCCAATAAGCGGGTCATTGTTTGGAATCATTGGAATGGCGTGTTTTCGTTCAGTAAGACATTTACCATTATTGTGCTGCACTCAACCCAGGTTGATAGGGGAAAGAACAGGATTAATCACTGGAAAGCGCGAAGCTGGAAACGAGGATTAAACGGATACTCCTAGCTGAAGATATTTATAGACTACAATCAGCGGAGTCAATTTTATAGAGGTGATGAAAAGTTCATCAAAATCGGATAATAAATAACGAAGTTATGGAATTTTTATTAATTACACAATTCCGGTGTAACAGTTCTCGGCATGTCTTCATGAATATTCATTAGGTGGGCTGATGATGCCACATCCCCACTTTCACTTTTCTTATGGTATTACGTGAAATCATAATTGTGTAAATGATGTGTACCCATTGAAATAAAATAAGTTGCAGCAAGAAATAACCAATGCAGTTTGTTAATCTAATTGTTTTAGTTCTTGGTAGAATTTTTGTAGAAACCCAATTTTATATAATGAAATACAAACGAACAAGTGGGGATATGACATCATTAGCCCAAGTTATGAATATTCATGTAGAAATGCCTAAAGCTGTTTCACCGGAATATGGAAATCCTTAAAATTGAATAACTTCGTTATTTGTTCTCCAAATTTGATCAAATTTTTAGCATTTTGCTCTGTGAATTCTACGCTATTTATTGAAATATAAATATCTTCATCCTGCAGCATCCCTTTAAGTAAAACCGGTGACATGATGATAATGTGTCACTAGATATGCTTGTAACGAACGTCTGCGTTCGCGGAACGGGGATGGAGCGGGAATGGCCACACCCTTTCTTCGAACACCAGGGGAGGTTTACTCGAAAGGGTGGGTTGAGGGAGGAGAGTCAAATTAACACACGCTTCCGGAACAACCGGGGAGCTTCTCACGAAAGGCTGTAATTAGTAGTTTTCTGAACCAGTCGTTTTTATGAAAATTATTCGTCAAATAATAAAAATCAGATTATAAAGAGACTGATTTAAAAAAAAGTTTTGCAGTTTTTGTTGATTTTGATTGAAATTTCTGTCCTCCCCGGTTGTCTCGAAAAGGTGCGTTAATTTGACTCCCCTCCATCAACCCAAGCATTCGAGAAAAGTTTCCCAGGTTTCCTCAAAAGGGTGTGGCCATCCCAGCTCCACGAACGCAGATGATCTTCGCAAGCTAACAGGTGGCGCTATGGAAATTCATATCAATCATTGTTATATTTATAAATTATTATCATTTATTATTATCATAACTTCCATCATCATCATCATCACCATCATCACCATCACCACCATCACCATCATCATCATCATCATCACCATCATCATCATCATTATCATCATCATCATCATCATTGTCATTATTATAAGTACTATATTTATCATTATGACCATTATTCTGTATATTTCCAACTGATCGTTTGATTACGTACTATTCGTTATTTCTGTTTCTGTTTCTGTTTGTGGTAACTCCCGTAGGAACTCGGCAGGACAGCATTTTTTGCTGGTAAACGCCAGGCTGGCATATAACCAATTACCTATGAAACGTTTTACGTCTAGGTTAATCAGTCGTAGTGGCTGACGTTATAGACGACAGATATCACTCTCTGGCCTTTTTATTATTTGTATAAACTTAACTTTTTGTATTATCACCTGGTAATAATTACGATTATTATGTTTTATGTATTATTCATTTATACTAAGATCGGGTGCCTTTTACTTTGTACATTTTAATCATGGCACGGCACCAATGTAAATCAGACTCTGTATCTGGGGTTTTACCGTGTGAAAATAAAATTTATCTATCTATCTATCTATATTATCTATCTATCCGTAATTGTACAATGAAAAACAAATTAAGGGGAAGCAGGAAATAGCAAGAGAAAAAGGAAAATAAAGATATTTAGGGTAATGGTCTCTTTACCATAATTCTTCATTGAAAAAAAAATGAAATCACACTCGATCAAAATACTGCATTGAGCGTTGCACATGGGTTCTACTATGTCTACGGGTAGATTGAAATGTCACAAGAGGACATAATGTTTTTCGTTATTTTAATGATCAAAGTAGCACTAAAGGAACATAAAGGAAAATAAAGGTATTTCAGGATAATGGTCTCTTTACCATATTTCTTCACTAAAAAAAAACTGAAATCGCCCTCGATCAAAATACAGCATTGAGCGAACGCAGACGATTATCACAATCTCACAGATGGCGCCATGAAAATTTATATTAATCATTGTTATAATTATTTGTTATTCTTATTCAATGTAATTATTATTATTATTATTATTTCCATCGTCATCATCATCATCATCATCATATTCATCATCATCATCATCATCATCAACATCACCGTCATCACCACCACCACCACCACCACCATCATCATCATCATCATCATCATCATCACCATCAACATCATCATCATCATCATCATCATCACCACCATCATCATTTTCATCATCATTGTCATTATTATAAGTACTATTTTTATCATTATTATCACTATCATTTAAATTATACAATGAAAAACACATAGCAACGGGAAGCAGGAAATAGCACGAAAAAGAGGAAAATAAAGGTATTTTAGGATAATGGTCTCTTTATCATATTTCTTCACTGAAAAAAAAAATGAAATCACACTCGATCAAATTACAGCATTGAGCGTTGCACATGGGTTCTACAACGTCTACGGGTAGATTCAAATGTCACAAGAGAAAATAATGTTTTTCGTTATTTTAATGATCAAAGTAGCACTAAAGGAACATAAAGGAATATAAATGTATTTTAGGATAATGGTCTCTTTACCATATTTCTTCACTGAAAAAAAAATGAAATCAAACTCGATCAAAATACAGCATTGAGCGTTGCACATGGGTTCTACTATGTCTATATACGGGTAGATTCAAATGTCACTAGAGAAAATAATGTTTTTTGTTATTTTAATGATCAAAGTAGCACTAAAGGAACATTATAACATGCAAGAAAAATAAACTATATACGCTAAGTTTGATTAGGAACTGAAATCAGTCATTATAAATATATATAACATAAAATGGCAGCATACGAAAATATATTGTGTGCATAAAATTGCAGAAGAAGGAGGAGAAGAAAAGACGAAGAAGGAATCATTAATCCATGAAAAGTACAAAACTGAAATCAATGAAGCGAAACCCAGGAGTTCTAGATTCAAATGGGTCAGAAAGAAATACAGTTTCGTGTCATTTCTTTGATCATAGTATGGGGGCGCACTATAAAGTACGAGACAAATAAACTATACAGGCCTTAATTCGATAACAAATATACATAAAAATGAGAACGTATAAGTTATAACACTGTTGAAGACTGAAGAACACAAAAAGAAGATAAATAATAAGAAGAAGACGAAGAACAAGAAGGAAAAGGAGAAGAAGAAGAAGAGAGAGAGGAAGAAGAAGAAGAAGAGAGAAGAAGAATAAGAGAGAAGAAGAAGAGAGAAGAAGAAGAATGAGAACCAGAAGAAAAAAGGGAAGAAGAAGATGGATAAGACGAAGAGGAAGAAGAAGAAAAAGCAGGAAGAAGGTGAAGAAGAAGAGTAAGAATATAAAAGAGAAGAAAAAGAAGGAGAAAAAGAAGAGGAGGAGAAGAAGAATGAATGAATCATACACAAACTGAGATCCGTGAGCGAGAATATCTAGTCCATCTCTGCTGATGAAAGTAACATGAACCCTGCCCACTCACATGACTCGCATACGCCTTCAAATTATAGTGGCAGCGAAATTCCCTTTTGTTGTCGTCAATACCCTTTTGATCTATTTTCTCATTATTTTACAGAAGAACGATTTTAACAGCCCCTCTCAAGACGTGGGAGGGGCGGGAGTGCTACGAGCCCCAACAGCACCGCCCCTTGACTTCTTAATCATTTGAGCAGTGAATGAATACAACTGTGACCGAAGTCATACCGACAGCTTATACCTATCCAAAGAGTACCTATCCAAAGAGTGCTATCTACCCATACACTGACAATCAGCACGACCGTGATTCTACCAGACGTTTTGTCAGTCCAAATACATTACTTTTACCACATGGATTCATAATATGCTGTTATCCTTTTACCAAGCGATTGTACACACTCTTTGTTCATCTTGTTTCACCATTCTATTTATAGCAATTATGATATCAAGGAAATAACTCATCTCATCAAATCGTGTGTTATTTGGTAGACCTTGTCAGCGTAGGAAAGGATTCGGTAAGTTTATATATATTTTACTACTGTGTTAAATGTACATGGATATAATATGTAAACATGCATGTGAAAAATTGTCATTTTTATCATTATTATTGTTATTATTATTCAACTACCAGCGGCAGCACAATGACTACTGTAACTGTTGATATAGTCTCTTGCCCTCTCTTCCCCTTTTTTCTTCATGTTTGTTTATATATGAATATATATATGAGAGGGGCGTGGATATATGTACCAATCGCTTTATTTATATATATATATATATATATATATATATATATATGTGTGTGTGGGGGGTTGTGTGGGTGTGGGTGTGTGTGTGTGTGTGAGGGTGTTGGTGTGTGTGTACAGTATACACTGTAAAAATAGTTGGTAAAGTTTTATTTAGCACGAGGGTAATCATGTGTCCTACCAATTTAAGACAGTATTTTACCCAATGCGGGAAGCATATTGTCCAGTATAAGGTTAAACAATAAGCAGCAATTACTTCAGAATGGGCAAAATTTTCATCACACTGGATAAATCAAAATGGTTAGACACATGATTACCCCCATAAAGCATTTTTACCCAATATGTTAGAGTGTATGATATGTATACTTTGGTTTATCAGTTTCTCTTTTCGTTTCATATATTTAAAAAAATTGATCTCACTTTTCCATTTGAGTAATGCATTAGCCCCCAATTATGTAGGTAATGAATAATGCAAATGTCTGTCGTTGACCGGTGATTTAAAAAAAAATATCCCCAGAACTAATTGTATTGAACTAGACAGAAGATTCTGAATAATAATTTGTAAATAAATTCTTCTAGACGAATTTTTGGTGACGCGATGGTCCTACTCCGGCGTTAATGCATCAGGGGGTACAGGCCTGGGTTAGAGTTAGGATTATGATCATGATGATAGTAGAGTTTTCGGTACCAAATAATGTCAAGATAGGGATAAGGGTTCCAGTTTAGTTTATTCCATTTTCTGATAATAAACATAACAAACATATATATACATATGTATGGATGTACATAACAGAATAAGTGTCATAAGAATACTTCAATAATTAATTAACAATTTCGTAGGAAATAGTCGGAGTATATGTAATTTTTTTGTTCCAAACACATTTTTATGATTAGACAAATTATAGGTTACAGTTAGAATGTGAACATGAAAATGAGGGACTTATTAAAAAGCGAAGCTTGTATAATACACGTAGTAATGGTTTATTCAGTTTTGGAGGTTTTTTCTTTTGCTTAAAGTTCATATTTTCCATGAGAGCAATCGTCGCCGGAGCAAATGTCATGGAACCGAATGTTTAGCCGTTTAAAATCTTAGAACGAACCTTGCCCAAAATCGTGATGGCGATAGACGGCGTACAGATGACAATAATGATGATGAAGGCGATGATGATGGTGGCAATAACGATAGCGATAAAAATGCTTACCGTGGCGCAATGAGCCAGAAAAAATTAAGGTGGCAAGATATAACTTATCAAACAAAATTTTCGACATTTTTATTGAAAAAATCTACTTTTGTGATTGATTTAGATACAATATTCAGAAAATGATATCAAATCTGACGCTTTTCTCCTCAGTTCCATTCCTTTTTTATTTCTCGGTTGTTGTTTTTTCTTGTCGTGATTATACATATACATATATATGTACGATATAACAACTTTAATGATAATAATTATGTTGCTACTACTGGTAATAACTACAACTATAACAATACTGAAAGCATTTCAAATACAATGATCGTAGTATTTGTAATTTTGGTAAGGACATTTCTACAGATGCTTTCATACGATACTAACTTTCTTCCAACTCAATTAATAATGATATAAAAAAAAATATTTGATTCCAGCTTGTATCAGTCAGTGAGTATTTGAAAATGCATGGGTATGTCCATAAATTATTTTCACTCAAGGCATGGGAATTGAAAAAAATCATGGAGCTACTTGAAATAATGATATGAATTATTCCATCTTCGATTGCAGCAGTGTAATCACATTGTGTTATTTTTACTGGTATGGCCAAGGTTGTGGTAAAACTAGCTATCGCTGTGGTCTTAAAGGCAAAGTCTACGCAAATATGGTTTCGCTGACAAGACATGTATGCTTGAAAACAGCATAATCACATACTGAACAGGATTTGGTAATAAAATGACGATGATGATAGTAATAATAATGATAATAACTATAGAAATGGTTACGATAACGATAATTACAACGATAATTATAGTGATACTACCACTAATAATATGACAACTAAAAAGGGAAATCATCATCATTATCATCATCCTCCTCATAGTAAAATAATGATGAAGATGATGATAATGATGATGATGATGATGATGATAATAATAATGATGATGATAATAATGATATGTATGTCTAAAGTTCACTGTTAATATGGAGGTTCATGAATTTACAATATTTTTGCTTTTAAAAATGGTTTTATAATAGTTTGACTACAGTTATTCCATTAGACTGAATAATACATGTGATATAAAATGACGAATGTTATTTGTTACGTCTATTTATTATTTTCATGCACATGTTATATATAATGAAGAAGAAATAAAAATATGATTTCAAAAAAAAATCATGAAGACACAAAATCTTGTTTCTTGCCTTTCTGATGCAGGGAATGTGTTCTGAATTTCCGTGAATGCCCCCCCCCCCCTCCCCAGAAAACCCCGAATTTAGATATTTTACAGTTTCATATAGAAAAGGAAATCATTGAAATTCATTGGAGTTTCTGCGTACCATCCAAAATTGATGAAATGTTCATTCTTACTATCAATTGCATTTTCACGAGGATATACTCGATTGGTTTATCTATTTTTTGAAGCAATATCCATACAGTGTCCCGTATTTGCTTTTTTGAGTTATAGTGACCATCAGAAGTATCGATTTTGAGCTAAGATTTAATGATTGTACATATATAACTTTACGTGAATGTACCAGGGGAGCGTTTTATCAACATTTACGTCCGACAAGTTGTCAGACCTGACAATTTTCTCCGATTCTGATTAGCTGAGAGGTCCTGTTGCTATGGTAATTGTCGGATAAAACAGGACTTGTCGGATAAAATCCTTTCATGAAACGCTCCCCAGATTTTGATGTATGATACTAGTAGTATGTCAACACTTAGCCTTGATTTAAAAGACTTTCTCATGAAATAATCGTTTGCTGTCTTTTACCTTTAAATTTGTTTTTATTTCCGTTTCCTTCTATCCCTTTTCCGGAAGACAAATAGTCAAGAATGCGGTGTCGGATATAAAACTGATCCTATTTGTACAAAATAATTATTACCAGACTGCCTATCGTACAAATTGAAGGAGAAGGGAAAAACACTAAGCCGGACGTAAGGAGCGTGATTTCCTTTTATTGTATGAAAATTCATAAAAAAAGCAAACTGAACTTAGAAAGAAAAAAAATCCCCATTTCAAGTAAAGAATTTTGAATTTCTGCGAATTTTTGAAGTCTACATCGACTTCCAAAATGCACTAAAACAACCCACCCCCCCCATAAAAACGTATAAAGATTAACGGAATATAAATTCGGATGATAGTGCACGCGTTCAATTAGTATCAACATGAAACGTATTGTAAGGTTCATGATTTATTTCTTTCGAAATTGACACTGTCTTGTAATTCAAAGATTTTCGACGAGCAGTGGCTTATCAGGGAGGGGGACATTTTCGGCCCATGGCCCCCCTCTCTGAGAGTTATAGTCAATATTTTTGATGTAAATATGTCGTTCATAGACAAGAATGCCCTTCCCCATTTGATTTAGAGCAAACATTTCTAATGGGAATACATATGTTGTTCATACATGCACAAATGAGGCCCTCCACCGCTTTTTGTTTTGGCTTGTTAAATTTCCTTGGAAAATCCCCCCCCCCCTCCCTTTGGAAAATCCTGGCTCCGCTCCTGAGGACGAGAATATACATTCATTTGATGAAGATCATGACATGTTTTCAATGGTGAGCAAACTGACCAACACATAGTGTGGTCTCTCATTGACTGAGTGCTTTAATTAACTAGTCTCAAAAATACATTTTGAGATAACCATCAACATGATCAATGATACAGAGAATGATTAAGGCAATGATCTTATTCATACAGAGAAACTAAAATGTTTTTGAGAAGAAATGTCTTTTTTTCCTACTCGGTAACATAAAATTGTTGTGATATGAATGTATGATTAGTGAATAGTGTTTTATCATTCAAGTGGGTCTGTATTACAAGACTGTAACAGTTCAGAATGTTGCACCTTGGGTAATGAGCCAGACGCGTGAGTGTATGTGTGTATTTGAGTTTTGTCAGACGTGTATCAATCAGGTATGATTATTTACGTCTGGGACAGACCTTTAACGTCAGCCTCCGAAAGACGTGATCAGGGCTCGAACCTCTGCATCAATTTGTAACTTCCCCACAGTATGGATTACAGGCGCACGCCACAACGCCCAGACCAGATATGAGGACTTGAGGTGGCGCTATTCAGGCTACTGGTTCGTTTCTCTTTTAAACTTAATGATTTTGCTTAAAAAGAGTGTGCAAGATTGAACCTCGCATCAATAGATATATACTGTAAATACAGAAAGATGCTCTGAGGAAAAACAAAAATCCAGTAACGTTTGGTAAATGATTGATTCCCTTTCACCATGTTTGTGTTTTTCGTGGCGCATATATCACCAAACCACTTAAGTTAAGTATGCGTGCTTGAATAAATCACACTAATCATATCCGGCGTACAAACCCCAGAATCCAATCCAAACTGTACACTAAACCCTGTTCAACAATGTATCTCGTATTTGTAAACACGGTAAATTGCCGATTCGTCTACTCCCAACTCGTCCACTCATCACATGATCTACCTTCGTTGAGTCTCATGCCATTCGGTCCACCAGCATTTCGTCTAACAAGCATTTGGTCCAATAACCATTTGGCCCAATCATCACTTTGTCTAATCACCAGTTCTTCTATGTCCATTTCGTCTCATAACCAGTTGGTCTTATATGTCTGCTTTATTTTCATTTATTTTGCACAAGTAACACTTACTGTGATTAGACCAAATGGTATATGGACTAAATGGCTATTGGACCAACTGCTTATTAGACGAAATGGTGAGTGGACGAAATGGCAATTAGACCATATGGATATAGGACTAACTGATGGTAGACCAAATGAAAAATAGACCGTAAACCAACCTTCCATTTCATATGGGGTGTTTCAAAGTACGTGCAATCGACTGCATCAATTTTTGGTCCTAAAATCTATCGCAATTTGTTTTGATTTAGTGCAGATTTGCACTCAATCGTTGGTCTGTTCTTGCGTCAATCAAATACATTTATTTGCTTCGGTTAACATTTATCCAACACCTGTGAACTCAGTACTGAAATTGGAAATTCATTGCAAATATTATCTTGCACCACCCCCATGGTCATGATAGTGTGAACGTGTTGTCATTAATTATATTCTGCATGTACATTACCTTAATGATCATTTGTATGTTATGTATAAGAAGACTTGTAAGAGCAATTACATACATTTATTTAGTTATCTTCTCTATAGTACAGCTTTGTTAGACATGAGTAATCTTTGAACAATCTTTGATATCTCTGGTATGTCCAAAGAGAGACGATACAGACTGCTAAACAATAGATTGCTACACAATAGACTGTCAGGCAGTAGAAATGAACAATAGGCTTATCATTTTTGTTGACATTGTTGATTTCAATGAGGTCATTCAAGAGTGTTCTAAATGTAGACTGCTCTAGAAATGGGCAGAATGTTCTTTTTATAGTGAATACAAGAAGTTTCCAGAAAAGTGAATAATTTTGTATATAAGCTGGCATATCATCATATCAGATCAGAACTAAAAGTTTCATGCCAGGCTTTATGTCAGATCAGGCTTTATTTCCACCTGGAATATTTATATCTTTGGAATTATTTGCCCGCCATCAATGAACTGTTTGCAGTTATTTTGAGAGAAAAATTCTCAGTTCTCATCGAGATCATCAACCTGTTTTAATGAACACTTTTCAACCCATGGATTGCTGAAATTGACTGTTAATCATCATCCACATCGTCTTCACGGACATTTCAACTCGTTACATTGTGAACTTATCTTCGCCAGCCAACTTGGATTATTACTTGGATATTCTACCATCACTTTGGATTGCACATCTGTCACTTTAAGAGATGTACATGTGAGATCAATATTTATTTATGGTTTGTTTATGACTGTTATATTTCATGTAATAAAAAAAGAAGGAAATAATTTATAACTTTTTTTATTGTTATTTGTTGCAGTATCGTAACATATAATTTCTTGGACTCTGTGTCCTAATAAAATTGAAAGTAAAGTTCAATAGTGTTGCAATTTGCTCATCATGTAGGCTAAACTTCTTTTCCCTTAATTCACTGGTGCTCGTTTTTTCTTTCATTTTATCTTTCAGTTTATATAATTGACATTTTTTTTCAATTTTTGTGTTCTAATTTAGTATTTATACTCGTAATTATCTACCATTATCAATCTTCTTCGTCTTCTTCTTATTATTATTAGTACTATCATCATTATTATTAGTAGCAGTATCAATAGTCATCATTCATTCGTTCATTCATTATTATCATTAATATTTAATGCTGAAATGATTTTTTGTTTTTATTTTGGATTGGACTGATTGAATCGTTTAATATCAATGTTTTTATTATTAGAAGTATAATAATTATCAATATTAATATTGATGGGGGTCACATTCAAAGGAATGTTGTTTTTTTTCCTTATAAAGGACCTAAAACTATGAGTTGTTGTCTAAAAACAAAAATGATATACACTGTTAAAAAACCCTGATTTTACAGAAAAATAAAAGAAGATTTTGCAGAAAGCAATACCAGAATCATTCTTTAAATTCATGAAACAGGAATTTTTCTGCAATTTAACAGAACAGGTCTGTTAGAAAAAGGGGAAAAGAGTGTTTTATTTAAGGAAATATGTAAGATTACACACACCAAATACCAATTTCCTGTAAGATTACCCAATCTGGTAAGATTACAGGTGTTCTCGAGACTCTGCTGCAGGAACTTCTTTTAGTTTAAGGATAAATTTTCTAACAGTGTACGCTGATTGTACATTTTCTTTTTTTCTATTTCTTAGCTATGCATACCAGTTATAATACCATCATTTGGATCATTGCACTAATGTTAGAAGAATTCCTTTCAAGTACTGTATCGTGTATATAGATGCAATGTTTCTATTTTGAACACCTTATGTTTTTATTCAAAGGATTTCATTTTGTATGCATACATTGTCTTTTTTCACATTGTGCATGTTGTGGCTCAATATTAAAAATATTTCCGTTGTGCAATGAGATTTTACAATTAGTTATTTTGTTGTATTATTTATATATACATTCTTTTCAAACTGTAAGGAATCTGCACTCAAGTTGATTGACCACGGACCATATTCTATAGCGATAGAAAATAGTTATCAAAAATGAATGAGTATGTATGAGTCACCAAAGAGATTTTATCAAATATTTTATGGAAGTTTGTTTATATTCCTCTAATATTTACTAGATGAAAACTTACGATAAACTTTTTTCGTAATAATTATTTGTATGCTCCATAGCCTATCAGTGGGGGAGGGTAGGGGGTTTAAAAACCCTACAACTGGCTCCTTAAAACTAACTTTAAAAAGACTGTGGAAAAGACTTCAACACCACATCTCTGTTTACGAGAGTCGCGCAAGCTGAGCAGTGGCGGATCGGGCAAGGGGGGGGGGGGGCCATAGGCGGCGGAAGCGGGGGGGACGTGTCCCCCCCTAAATTTGAGGAGGGGGGGACGGTCCCCCCTAAATTTGTTGTTGATGACCTTTTTTTTTTTTTTTTTTTTTTTTTTTTTTTTGCTTGTCAATTTATTTTCCTACGTCCCCCCTAAAACTTTTTTGGTTGAGACCTTTTTTTTTTTGGCTTGTCAAAATTTTATTGGTTGTCCCCTCCTAAAATTTTTTGCTTCCGCCGCAATGGGGGGGGGGCTCATCGTTTTGGGGCCAAACCATGGACCTACTATCATAGTCCATAGTCAAACCAACTTGTCAAACACCTCTCTTAGCAAGAAGGTAGATCCGCCATTGCCTATGTAGTATTTCCTCTCTTGAGGGTCAATTGATTCCCGGATGAGCCTTCTTTTGTTCTTTAGTGACATGTCTTATGTTGTGATATTCCTGACCTTTCGTTTGAGGACGCGCACGCTTATTTACGACGGTAGTTGATTTTGGAAGAGACTTTTTGGGCCCGTCATCATAGTCGTAAAACTCTGTCCTGCAATGCATATTGTGTGACATGAGATTCTTTTTTTCGTTTTTCGCATCTGCAACGGAAACATTCGATATGCGTTTCGTGTGCAAAGTTCTGGTTCCTACTATGGTTGCAGCGATATATCCGATTGAGGACGACTTTCCAAAGCCACATTTGACTCCTCCTAGAGCTCGAGAGGCCGCCCGGGGCCCCACTTCCATTGATTAGTGGATACCAGGAGCGACCACGCGTAAAATGGGAAAGAGTGGGCAAGTACGTTACGTATAGGCCTATGTAACGTTATAAGGGTGTCAAAACGATGTTTAAAACGCTGAAAAAGGGATATATCCAATACTTGTAGGGTTTCACAAGCCAAATACTTGTTAAGAGATGCATTTTCATAATCTGGATAAGAATTGCTTCCCTTGTTTAGGGTACTTTTCGAAACCACATGGTCGTGCCTGGTATCCACTCATCAATGGAAGTGGTCCCCCGGAATTTCAATCTAATCCCCATTTCTGGGGAAAGTAAAACATAATGCCCATTACATCGTGTGCTAGAGGCATATCTTTTATATAGAAGGAGTAAACAATAGAACAAAAGAAACCCGTAAGTTCACGTATTGCATATGCTGTGTACAGAAATGGTTTCGACTAGAGAGGTTGATCTGACCCATGAAATCAATTGCCAGTGATCGACCAATAATCCACATTAAATGCAATATCGATGCGATGGACTGTAATGATCTATATCTAAGCCTTCATTCAGTAAGATTTTCCTCACTCAATATGTACTCGATTTGTTTGAAAATCCACTTTCTTATCCATGTCATAATCTATTTTAGGTCCTGCATTTCGAATATCTCCAGCCATCAGTCGTAATATACATGTATGTATGGTGCAGGTGTCGCGGGAAAGGATTTTGCACACGAAAAGCAGATTTGTAGGGCCTGTAACCCCCCCTCCCCCTGTAACACAAAGCTTATAAACAGCGTTGCATAATTTTATTTTACTGTGTACAGGTCGCTTGATTATAGAGCAGTTTTCTACGTTTGATTCTATTGACTATAATGTACAATCAATCTTAAAAATCAAGTGTATGATTAAGCGTTAACTTTTATGTCAGGGGACCCTAATATTAGCGTCCGTGAGGATTGCGAAAGGTCCCAAATTATACACCATAGCGCAGTTACTAAATGCGATTCTCGATTGTGCTAAGTACTTGGTATCATACCATACCCCGGCGGCTGTCATTGGCTGTAGCAGAGCCGTAATCTAGATCTGGAGTTAGCACTTATGTGTTAAAAAAAACCTACATTCATTCATGGCTTAGCATGTAACCTCCTGCCGATATGACAGATGAGCAGGCAGGAAAGTCATTTACCGAGGTGGGTCCTAATATGAGAGTGAAGACTAATTCGCGATGCACACTTAACGACTACAGCTGCTACAACGGAAGGAATCCAAAGAGTTATTCTGTTTCCTTCTTTGAATGGACGACAACTGCTGTATTCATTTCACATTCCCTTATGCCTTCTTGATACCTCAAACGAGCTCAGACGTGGGCCGTTACTTCCCAAGAGTTTGTATAGAGGTTACAGTTCTTGTACCTCTTGAGGGCCTATATGTACGTCCCTAATTGCGATGCCACTGATCCATACAGCTCTGAGTGCTAAGGAGACTGTACTTTTGCAGGAGTTAGAGGGTAAACACTCTGTCCTGCCACAAATCCTCCGCAGAAAACGTTGGTGAAACTCAGCAGTTTCACGTGTCGGTGGTAATTGGTTAAAGCCTCACAGCAAAGGAAAAATGCACCCAGGAATACTGCTCTATGCACGGCGATCGTAACTGGTGGGCAAGTAGATGCTATGGACTTGCCAAAGTCTCATTGTCAATCGGCCAAGGCTAGGGATCTGCTTCTTGTACGGGTGCTTCCCAGATAGCAGAACCTTTCCAAAGCCATGATCTTTGTGCTGTTGATGATGATATGAGGGGATAGAGGCACTTTGGCAGCATGTTATAGTAGCGGCTGAATCAAAGGATTCTGTTTTCTAACTAAGGCTGATTGTAACTCCTGCAGGCAGCTGCAAAGTGGTTGGTCAGGTAATTTATGTCTGCGTGGGAGTTGAGTTAGCACCAGTGCGCGATCGTCTGCCAATAGGAATGCACGAAGTGTGGCCTCAAATCTTTGATTTTGTCATGAAATCTTGGGCAAGTGGAAAGGTTTTCCACCAGTGCAGAAATGGAAGCGTACACCTCTGCCGCATCAAGCAACATCACTGAAATCAGAGCTGTTCGTAAGATACGAATGACTTTACGCACGACTGGTGATCCTTTCTTGTGCTGTGTGATATCCCTACGTAATTGATTTATGACCTAAGAACTTTACGAACAGCTTTATGAAACACCCACCGGAACAGGTACACGGCCCTGATTTACTCCGTTGATCCCCTTGAAAGGATCTGAAGCGTCATCTTTCTCTTGGACGTCACAGTCAGTCGGCAAGCCCCTGTGTTAATGAGCAAATGGGCAAGATTTATCCAAGTCCTCTCGTGGCTGAATTCATGTCCCTGCAAAATCTCGTGAGTTGTGAGACTTTCTTTCTCAAAGAATTCAACCACTTTCTCCTGGAGTAAATTTGATTATTTTTGTACCATTAGGAAGAGTAAATGTTACTCTTTCATATTGGTTATTTCTTTTGAATAAAATATTTTGATAAATAAGTGATTTTTTTTTACCAGAAAAGATGCATCAAACAGAATTTTCTTCCTCTGTTTTCAATTGCAAAATGTGCAACATTTTGTGTTTTAGGCACCAACATTATTTATATCATCAGAAAGCTCAAACTCTATACTTTCTTACAATGTCACTCTTGATATGTGGCATCTTTTAGATGGGTCAGCAGCCAGCTTTTTCCATCAAGATGCAAGACGAGATTTCTAAAATTTCTGAGTAACATAAAATCCAGAGTTCTGATTGGCTGAATAATGTTTTCACAACAACAGGCGCAGGTTATTTGAAAAGATTACCACATGGTGAGTGTGACCTTGCAGAGGCCCAGTGTGGGGAACATTGGAATTTGCGTGGGTGTGTGGTCTCTGTGACCAATCAGAGTGCAGTATTCTTGTTTTTGAGCTGCTAAAATGTACTTGGCCTTCTTATACAAATTATATCATATTAAAGCGTAGATATTAAGCTTTATTATGATTTAAAAATCATTTGTGCTCAAACAAAAATCAAGTGTGAAAACAACAACATTTGTTGCATGAAAAAAATCATTTTGTTTCATGTTTTATATCAAAAGTTTTTCCTATATTACATCATTTTTTTTTAAAAATTCCAAACACATGACCTGAAAGAATGATTCTTCTTCTTTACAAAGATACCAAAAACATGAAATTTGGTTAATATTTAGAGCAGCAATGACAGAATAAAAAGAGGTGTTTTGGTTCGCACCAAGCTCATTAATAATGGAAAAACCCTATAGTCATGAATATCACTTGGATTAAAGAAGCTACTTTTTCAGGGCTTGCCGACTGACTGGTCGTGGTACCATCTTCTCTAGGCAACCAAAGCTTTTTGCATAATTTTCCACAGCCCCGTCCGGTTCACGGTATTGAATTCCTTGGTACAGTCTAAAGATATTACATACAGTTCCTGTTTCTACTTGCGGCATTTTGTCTTGTAGCAGACGGACAACAACCCGGGGGGGGGGGGGGCACTCAGTATATAATGCATAGTGGGTATGTGCCGCGGAGGGGACCCCCATTTTTACACCCAAATTTCCGTTCCAAGGCATAGCATTTTTGTCTTATTGAGAAAAAAAAACAAAGAAAGCCGCTCCAAGGCATAGCATTTTGTTCTTATCGAGAAAAAAGAAGAAAGAAATCCGCTCCAAAGCTTCGCATATTTCCGTTACGCCGCTCCGGTCGCATTGATCTGCTGCAAGTTTGGTGAAAAACGGCCGCCGAGCGCTGTCCGACCATCGTCTCTGGGCGAGCGCACCCGGCGGAGGCCGCGATAGCTGCTTCATGCACGCATACCCGTTCCATAGGGGTGCATACGCACGTACTCACACGGTGGCGATCCGTTCCAAGGATCCCCGTTTTCACAAAATTGTAATTCCGAAGCCCGTTCCGAGGACCCTCCTTTTTACAATGTGCCCGCTCCAAGGCCCCCGTTTTTTGTCTCGCCCGCGGCACACCCCTACCACTTCTTTGGTCGAGTGCCCCTCCCCGGGACAACAACATAATCGTGTCGTAAATGCCTCTGCCTGTGCAATATCCGCACTGTGATTTAGGGACGATGGTCTCATCACTGTGTGGAATTAGTGTGCTGAGGATGTCCCTGGTGAGATTTTTTTTTAGTGATGCAGAGAAGTGATATCACACTGTGGTTGTCGCATGATGTCTTGTCTCCGTCCCTCTTGTATATGTACACTATGAACATGATGAATGCATCTTGTGGGAATCCTTCTGTTTCCCTGATATAGACCTGAACAGGAAAATCATTAGCTGAAGGAGCATGTCACCTCCATATTTGTAGTTGTAGCTCAAGAATTGTCAGCATTAACTCCATCTGTACCAGGTGCATTAAGGAGCTGTCTGCTTAAAAGCCGTGTAATTGGCAACCTCGGCAGTGAGGAGGTTTGCCAATGATTTCTTTTTTTGGTTTTTGAGACAGAGATGTAATCGCCTCTTCAGCAATGTTTGACCTTCTTTTAAGAACACTGTTGAAGTCCTCTGCCCAGCGGGCAGTTATGTATGTCTTCTCAATTAGCAAGGTGGACTGGCCAGCTGACCTGCCTGGGGTTAAACCAGATGCCTTTGGTCCATGAACATTGTGAAGGCCATCATGATTGAGTGTCCTCATGCCATGATCGTTCTTTGCTGGTTCCTCGGCCTTCTTTTCCCACCATTCTTCGCAATTTCAGCTTGCAAAGTTGCTTTGCTCCCTGGTATTCCTGATTCATTTGGCTGCTCTTGTCATCAAGGTGGTCCTTTATGGGTATTGTGCAGCTGGTTGATAAGAATGTGAATGTCTTGTTCGTTTTCATCGAACCAATCAGTGTGTTTCGGTCACCAAGAGTATCAACATCAGCACTAAAGATGCCCTCTCGGAAGGATCTACATTCATCTTTGAATCAACCAAGCTCCCGATCAAGGTTTGACAGGCTATCCTCAATATTCTGCCGCAGTGCTTCAAAGGGGAGGTTAGATGAGCATTGTTCAGCTACCTGACTGGCTTGACTATACATAGCTATATTTTTAGTAGGTTTGCTGTATTCTCATCAACTGCCAGTACCATCGATCCTCTGCCACTTCCCCGCACCACTTCTCCATCGCACAGTGCTTGGTTCGGTACTAAGCGGCGCCTAGTTTGTTATTCGGCGACCTGTACACAGTAAAAAAAATCATGCAACGCTGTTTACTATATGAACCTTACAGTAATTGTTTAAACAATTTAAACAACTGTTTAAATCTTAAGCAACAAAGTTTAATTTTCAATATCTAATTTTCAATAAATTAAAAATGTTTACTTAAACGGTTAAACAAATACTTTAAGGTTCATATAGTAAACAGCGTTGTATAAAATCTTAAACAGCGTTTTACTGTATTTTATGCATGCCTGCAATTCTTAATTTGAAGAAGGGATGCATAGGCCCTTCTCCATCCTCTCGTCAGCCCCCCCCCCCCCCCGCTCCGTCTCCTGGGAATTCTCCCACTCAAGAATAATGAGGTCTTTGTACCCTGCTACATGGCCGTCAAACCCTTTGATGAATCTTGTCATTTGTTTCCCCATCAGGATGACTAGTCCATATTCTAGGTTACAGACCCCTACTGAAAAGCCCAAATAAAAAAAAAAAAAAAACATTGTTTATATTCTAAGGAAATTGATTTATGATGATTTATTGATAAAGATATGATTTTTTCATTATTAAGACTTATTTTTGGTTATTTCATGGAATCTATTACATGCGGATAAATCATTAAGAGGTTGGCTTCCTCATGTTCCTGGAAGGCATTTTCACCGGTTATTCATGTAACCCTTTTTGAGGAGGCCACCATTAATCTAGTTCGACTCCAAATATTTACATTGCATTATTGCAAAATGTACAACCACATTGTTGATTTTTTTGTTTGTGATTAATGTTATGCAATAAAACATAAAGAATAAAAACTACTTGTATTCTTAGCAAGGAGACTTAGTTTTAAGGCAAGCAAATACGTCTAGTATTTATGTATAATGTTGGTCCTCTGATCATGTTTCCCTCTCAATTCAGTTCCCCCCCCCCCCCTCCTCTGTTTTTCACCACCCCTGACTCTTTCTCTCCAGTTCGTTTTTTGTAATGTCTGTTCTTTAATTTGATACTTGCATAATTGTTTATATTAGCCATTCTGTAATTTATGCATGTATATATACTTTTGGACATCGTTCTCAAGCTCATAGAGCTTATGCCGATCCTCTCATATTCGAATATCATCTTCGTGATTACACCAATTACAAATGTTATTTATTGTTGACAATAATTTATATAAATTTATATACTAATAAAATCAATCAATCAATCAATCATTCAATCAATCATTCCATCCATTCATCCATCCATCCATCAATCAACCCTTACTTGCCATTTATATATTGTACCTTTTTTTACGAATATTTGATTTTTTTTGGGTACATTAATATCTATTTTCTTTTGTTCTGAATCATTCAGATGTGGACGTAAATTCGGAATAAAAGGAAAATAAATACCGCCCAATTTATCAAATCATGTACTATAAAGTCGATTCAAACTCACTTCTTTACATATCGCAAATAGTGTATAAGGGGGTAATATATGGCAAGTGATTGTGCGTGTCCGCGTGTGGGGGGTTAGTGTGTGTATGTATGTGTTGAAATTTTCCGGGAAATTCCTATGGTAATAGGTTGAAAAAAAATTACATCAGATATTACCTGCTTCTCTTCTTCCAAAATTTTTTATCTAAAAAAAACGAGAATATTAATGTAAATATTTGTATTACTTTTCCTGTTGTTACTTCTTCTACTTCCACTACTACTTCTACTACTACTACTACCACTACTACTACTACTACTATTACTTCTGCAACCACCACCACTGCTACTTCTACTACTACCACCACTGCTACTACTACTACTACTTCTACTTCTACTACTACTACTACTACTACTACTACTACTACTACTACTACTACTACTACTACTACTACTACTACTACTTCTACTTCTACTACTACTACTACTACTACTATACTACTACTACTTCTACAACTCTATTTCAAATTCTACTACTTCTACATCTACTACAACTCTATTACTACTACTACTATTACTACTCGTTCTACTTCTTCTTTTTTGTTCTCCCAATATTTATGTTTATATTAATTGTTCTACTACTACGACTTCTACTACTGCTGCTGCTGCTACTTCTACCACTACTACTACTACTTCTACTACTACTACTACTACCACTACGACTACTACTACTATTACTACACAGTGATTGTTATAATAATTTTACACGAAAAAGTGGAGATTATTTCATATTCATGTAGGCCTAGATTGTTGGTGGATTTAATTCTGGTATGATTGAGGGTTAAATTGGGGGCGATTTCACCTGTTTTAGCTCTTTCAGTACATGTACATTCAACCAAAACGTAAATGCGATTGTAGCACATCAATCTGCCGTAACACGGTTTAGGTTTAAATACCTACACGTACATGTATACGAAGTACACACAGGCCTGTTATAAAGTAATTTCGCCTTTGGGAACGTAGTATTCCGAAAGGAGGCCTTTTCGCGGTATTCTCAATATATCCAGCATCAAGTATGAAAAAGAAATGATTTGGCCCTTGCACAAGCTGACAAGCACAATAGAGTCACCATTTTCCACAGATATTTGGGCGTATGGAATGCTTTGTAGGATCTAATACCGGATACGCTCCAATTCTCCTCAGGAATGAGTACTTTGATAATATGGTTTTCGCAGTTAGATGAGCGGTCTTTACCCATGATATAATATGAAATATCTTCTAAAAATATACACGCACCATGAAAACTAGGGTTCAAAATCCTGAGGTGTAACACCAAAGAGTGTAAAAAAGGCCCAACATATGTTGTTATAACACAAACATATGTTGACATAACGCCAAAATGATTAACGCCGGTGAAGAAAAGACCGCATTTTACTCTATGTACAAAGATACCAGTGGCTTTCGCTGTGTATCTAATCACTCTGGTAGTAGTGTATACAATGCATTACGTAGAGCTACTACATGTATTTATCATTCATAATTTGATATGCTATCATTTTGTCTAATTTTGATGAATTATTTTAACCCTGTTAATCAAATAAAGTCCACCCCAGAAAAATATGTGATTTGAATCACATGTAAAATAGGAAAGAAAGGGAAAATGAAATTCAATTTGTTTCACATGACAATGAAAAGAAAATTAGAACATTTTATAGTTCGCATAAGGAATACAAAAGAAATCGTTAGTGGGTGACGTCATCAGTCCCCTCATTTGCATACCGATCAGAATGTGCACACATGTATAACTGTTCTGTGAAGAAAAAAAACCCTATAAATGCCATAACTTAATTTTACATCCGATTTTGATGAAATGTTCAGTATTATGCTTGTATGATTTTTCTCTTTTTATTCAAATCAACTTTTTGGTGACATGGGACTTTTCCTTTAAATTATCCCATCTTTACTTACGCCATGTCGGAAATGCAATGTACGCGGACGAATTAGTCATTTGTGCCCCTACACTGCTTCTGAATGCGTTCCCATGCGACTGAGCACTCGCGTATGCACGTCCTTGCCATTGGCGTGTTGCTGCAGTATTATGCATGATAGTATATTCTGCAGATGTCGAACCCTATCTATTTCTTAAAACCTTTCCCGTTTCCTACGTAAACTGCACAGATTCGTAATGGAAAATCCACCGCACCAGATGTCGAACGGCGTACAAAATGGCGTCGCAATCAAATTACCTTCAGAGTTCCTCCACTCGAACGGGTACCACCACCACCACCAAGAGAACGCGAAGCCCCTACTCCCGGAATACTGGAAGACATTGATAAGCTGCCTATACCTGAACTTCGTGTCTCTCTCCATGTGCTATGTTGTCATAGTGGCCCACCAGGAAAGGCCAGACAGACATACCCACCCGCCCCTACCGGATCTCATGGATCACCTGCCCTTCGGAGCTTGGGGGACACAGGGGACAGAATTATGCACCATGATTCTCAGCATGACGTTTCTCCCTTTGGTCATCGCTCATAAACACAGGTAAACACCAGCAAAATATCTTTTAAAAAAATAACCTACTAAAAACAAAATGGATTAGAATGTAGGCTGTATAGGCCTACGTGTATGCTTTATCTGAGCAAAATGCTTCACAATGTTCAAGATTTCATATTCAGTAAGAATGAAAATTCCATTACTGATATCGACTTCCTGAAGACATCAACAATTGTTTCTCTGTTGAGTCTTTAGAAAATGTGCCTAAAATCTTTCTTTTTACTCTTTTGATTTCTCTATGCGCATTGAGCACTCTACAGAGTGAATTAGGCGCTATATATAAGTAACATTATTATTATCACTATTGTTAGATTAGTATTATCTTATGAAATGACTAAATTGCACAACACTCACATATAAACAAAATTTCAGAGGGTAGGTAGCTCTAGGAACTTTGATTTAAGGTACTCCTACCATTGTTCTCTTCATTCATTTCTTTTACAATATATATACATATATACATACATATATATATATATATATATATAAACAAAATATGCTGAAGATAAAAGGTAATGCTTTCAATGCCAATATAGTTTTTATTTACTCGAATTTTCGACGGACCTCCGTCTTCTTCAGGAGTATATACAATGTACTCCTGAAGAAGACGGAGGTCCGTCGAAAATTCGAGTAAATAAAACCTATATTGGCATTGAAAGCATTACCTTTTATCTTCAGCATATTTTGTTACTATTAGAGAAGCCAATACGTGAAACTTTAAGATGTTTGGACCATATATATAGAAATATATAAACCCCTCAAAAAAAATTCTGCAACTCAAGTTTGAGTGCTAATGATTTTTTTAGTGTGCCATCATCATATGGAAAAGTGGTATCATTGGAAAGTATGATTATTCCTTTTTACGATTATGCGTCATTTGTAATGCTAGCTAGTGTTATCATGAAATACACAGACATGATAAATATGCAGCAATGTAAAAAATGAAATGTTGCAAAATTCGTTGCCATGTCATGTTTGAGTTCTGGAACTCAAACTGCAAGTTTGAGTGCTAATAAATTTCTTAATGTGCCATCATCATGTGTAAAAGTGATATCTTTAGAAAGCATGATTATTCTTCTTTACAAGCATGTGTCATTTGTAATGCGAGTGTTATCATGAAATACACAGACATGATAATACGCAGCAATGTTAGAAATGAAATGTTGCAAAATGCGTCGTTTCCAATAGCGAATTTCCAATTGTTTCGAGGATGGACCGAGTGCATTCACTGTCACCTGCATGGTGGAAATTCTATAGAAATGGAGACTCTTATTAAAAATCAATGCATTTTGCAACATTTCACTTCTTACTTTTCTCAATGTTCAGGATGACTGCATATTCCATGATTACATAATCACAGCAAATGGCATGTCATTGTAAAGATAAATAATTCAGCTTTCCAATGATACCAGTTTCATTTTTTATACTTCATCAACCAAAAAGATATCATCTCCAAAAGCTGAGTTGCAAAACTTTTTTTGAGGGTTTATATATATATATATATATATATATATATATATATATATATATATATATATATATATATATATATATATACATACATATATTTCGTCCCACAAAAAACGAAAGCTAGATTTATAGATGATTTATCATCCCTTAATCGCAAATACAATAAACAAATGACCTATCATTGTAAGGTATAGGGTCTCCTCTTTCAGTTGAAATAACTTAGATTATTCATCATTCATGCATGAGTGAGCAAAACGATTTGAAGAAAGGAAACGAAAATGTCACTCTCTTGTGAATAATAGACAGTGAAAGAAATGAAAATGAGAGAATAATAGACGCGTAGCTTCACTCAAGGTCCCTCAGATATTCAATATAGTTTTTTTTTTGCTGTTAGGTTGTACTGTATGCCCGGGAAGGTTGAAATGTATGGTGTATGGGAGGGTTTTACTGGTTTACCTAACAGCAAAACCCTCCCATACACCATACATTTAAACCTTCCCGGGCATACAGTACACAACATTAACATTACTGCCATCGAAATAGTAAAAAACAAGAAACACGACACCATCATGAAAAGAGAATCTCATTGGATACACAAACTCAAAACATTAAGACCACGTGGTACATGTATAAACGCCGACCAATAAACGACCCCCGTCACCCTTTAATGAACTCACCCCTCCACACCTGACCTCACTTCACACTTAACTTTATTGTCAACAATACGCTACACTTACGGACCCTACGGTAACTATATCTTCTATACTTCGTTACATATTGAATTACCATTTACCTTGCATGAATAATTGATTATTTTTTATGGACTATAATTACTTATCTCCGTTATGTATTACATTGCATTGTATTTACCATTGTTATTAGTAGGCCTATATTTTGTATTTTATATATTGGTTTAGATCCTGATGAAGGGCATATGCCCGAAAGCTTGATGAAGACGGGTATTGACCTTGCTACGGCCCTCTCCATACTACTGATCTCAAATATAATTATGAAGGAGATCCGTACACGTACATCGCCAAGATTGATCACATTTACATGTATATATATATATATACATATATATATATTCATTTATTATATATGTATGACAATTATATTGATTCAGCTCTTTGCCGTGCTGTTATGGTTAGTATGAAGTTATGAACGCTTAAGAAGCTGCATACTACTACTACTAATATTATTATTGTTTAGATGTGTATCAGTATTGTATACAAAGAAGGTCAAATAAACAAGAACAAGACGGAACAAGATGGAACGTAGTCGAAATGACATGAATTGAATTGAATTTATTTTCATATTTCACAAGTTAACAAAATAATAACACAATACAAGAAATACATTTGATTACATAGAAAATACAAAAGATAATGGCAGTAAGTAAAGTGAAATACGAAGGAACCTGCGTAAAAAGCAGAGCTTGTAATGTCTGCAGGTTCCTTAAAGTAATTATGAAGTTCGTAAGGAGATCAGACACTAAAGAAAAATCAGACTACAAAGGAAAAGCCAAAAATTAGCGGAAAATCACGGGGTAAAGAAATGGAGGGAAAGTGGACAATGTGTAATTGAGGAAGGGGGATGAGCGAAGAATAAAAAAAAAATCAAAATTCAAAATGAGCATCGCAGAAAACATTGAAATTATTCCAAAACATAAAGCGTCTATGCATTGAAGCTTTTAAAAAAGTCATGTACAATATTTCTTTGAATTAATGAAAATGAATCTTTAGGGTGTTTTTTTTTCATTATATTTCATTTCCTCCTTTCTAAAACCATTGTAATAAATCATACACTGTTAGAAAATTTATCCTTAAACTAAAAGAAGTTCCTGCAGGAGAGTCTCGAGAACACCTGTAATCTTACCAGATTGCGTAATCTTACAGGAAATTGGTATTTGGTGTGTGTAATCTTACAAATTTCCTTAAATAAAACACTCTTTTCCCCTTTTTCTAACAGACCTGTTCTGTTAAATTGCAGAAAAATTCCTGTTTCATGAATTTAAAGAATGATTCTGGTATTGCTTTCTGCAAAATCTTCTTTTATTTTTCTGTAAAATCAGGGTTTTTTTAACAGTGTATGAAATAATCAGTGACGACATACATGAGACATTGAATGCAACCGCATTTTATAAACTACAAAACAGGCTCCTAAATAAAATTACTTGAAACGTATCATATACATTATATCCTCGCCTTGGGAACTATTAAAATGAATGACATAAAATAATAGTCGATCAAAACAGAATCATGACATTTTTAGTGACCGATAATTATGTGAATGTTGCACGTCAGGTGATGTTTTATCAACCCAAATGCATGCTGACAATCTGTACCCTACACTTTTCCTGTTGATAGGTTACAGAAAAACAAAATCGAAAATGAAAGCACCCTTTATAACCAGGATATATAAACCAGGTCCTCGAAGCAATTCTTAAGAACGTTGTAAACAAGGACACTGGTATCTATAGTATGGTAGTACAAGCACTCTCACTCCATACTACCCCAACTCACACATGATAAGTTCATTTTATATTTGATAATGCCAATACAACAACAGCCACTTAAAACGAATTAATAAATCCTTAGACTATGTCATTTTCACCAAATCTGAAGCTACATTCCTTGAAATTGATACAGCTATGAAAAATAAAATGATACATGTTGTGTTTTTGTTTTTATGAAGAACATAAGCTTTTTTATCATGGAACCAATAGGCTTTAAAAAAAGTAATTGTTTGCTGTTTGTATAAATGGAGGCTCTATGGCTAATGGACTAAAATGTATCGTCTGAAAATGAATATACAATTCAAGAATGTCGATGCTGAGCATGAATAACATAAATCATTCATGTAAATTAGTTAGAGAAGCAGACCCAGTACAATACCTTGGGGGACCCCATGCTGAGATGTCTATTATCTAGAAGTAGGCTTCTAAATGTAAGGAATTATTCAAGTAAATATCTATCCAATTATTCAAGCACGACACCCTAATGCTATAATGTGGAATCGTTGTTGAAGGTAAGTTTTGACCCGTAGGAAATCAATAATTTATTTTAATTAGTCGATGAAAATATTAAAGAAAATAAGAAAAGAGAGAAGACGAAAAACAAAATTACTGCTTGACAATATACTTCGATTTAATTGATCTTGGTCTATGTTTTCTTTTTAAATGTAAGTCCAATGGGTCAATCTCAAAAAAATGTTACAATTCACAAAAAACGTGTCTCGACTATCTTATGTCCGCTAGTTTCACAACCCTGAACATTTTCTACAAAAATATTATCAATAAAATGACAATAATAGTCTACCTCCACAAACCATATGCGACCAGTGACTAGTAAAGCTCTAAATTTATTACACAGGCCTTTTATTTTTGCTTTTTGTTAGAATATACACTGTCTTGGGTCAGTTTTTTATTTTACTATCATTCTCTTTTATATGTACTCTGTATTTCTTTCCTACATCACTGTCTGGTGATTGCAGCATGGTGTATACGTCTGACAAACTGGGCTTATCCTAGTATTTGATGATCACTTTGTGATTAATTTCACTTTTAACTTTGTCCTCAATTCGTTTTAACCTCCGTAACGAATACTGCCACAAGTTTTTTCTCCCTTTTAAACTGAATGATATTACATGATAATGTGTCTGCAAGTAGAGTGATATTCATTAATAAATAATTGATAGGGAAGTATCTTATGTCTTTCCTGTATTACATAAAATAAAGGACTATTCTTAAAAAATGAAATGTATGACTAAACAGGTTTAACATCCGTAACGCACCTTAAGAAAATATGCACTTTGGCAGTTCTGTTAAGGATCCAGTATTATATAGGATAAGAGACACCTTTCATAATAAATACAGTTTTCAAAGGTAGGGCTGCTAAATAAGGTCCACGTTGGACCACAAAGCACAAAGACATTAACTTCCGTAACGCATTAACTTCCGTAACATTTTTTCTTGAATACGCTACAAATTTGTGCTATACCGCATCACTCCGGATCATACAGATATAAATTATATAAGGTACCCTCCACCTACGTACCCTTAGAAATAATAGCTATTCATCCTTGTGAAATTATTATTGCACATCTTATTTTCAACATCACTTTGTAAAGAGGGAAAATTGCCAGCGAAAACAATTTCCCAAGAATTATATTCGATATTTAATGCTTTTGGAATTTTGAATAATTCATACTACAAATTGTGAATATTGGAATCTTCTTTAGAACTTAAAATTTCTAAATTTCTTTGCTATATAAAGTGCATTAACTTCCGTAACAATACTGTTACGGAAGTTAATAAACTTCTCTGCTGTACTTTACTGAGATTGATAGTACGATTCTAGTTCCAGAACAGGTGACATGCCTTTGTCTAATTCTGAAGTCGGTAGAAACGGTGGAGATAAAGGGAAGAAGGAGAAACAATTAAGCTTTTATGGACAAGGAAAGGGGAAGGAAAACTATTGGCAATGACCCATGAGGAAGGTTATTTCACCGATCAAAAATGTGAGCGCAAAGCGCGAGCTAAATCTTGTGAATAGTCCAATCTGAAAACTTTACAATTTTTTTGTAGAAATGATCAGGATGTTATCTGAATAAAGTATTAATGCAAGTACAAAGTGCTAGCTGATTTTTTTTTTTCGTATTCTGACTGAAACATTGACATTCTAAACACTGTTTGTACTAATTACAAGGATGTTTATCTTAATTGATGCGACTGTAAATATTTTATATTTTGATCTGAGAACAATAATTTTTTGAACGTTTTAATTTGAGAACAAGATATATATCCAATAAACAATTATTGCAAGGGTAAAACGCTCGCTTATTTAGGTTTAGAGCCCAAAATGAGACATTCTATTAACTTTCTGTAATCATAAAAATGATGGGTGTCTTGCTATGGAAATGATAAGCAGCGAGTGCGAAGCGCGAGCTGAAAATATGTCATTCCAATATGAAAACCAGACATTTTAAGCACACTTTAAAAAAAAGAGGATATAAATTGAATAAAAAATAATTTCATGCAAGAGAATGCAAAAGAACAAGTGGGGATTATACATTATGTACACCATCAATCAACTCTTTTAATATTCATGAAGATATGCATAGACCAAACTGTTTCACTAAAACAATGCATATCTTTCATATGGCATAACGCTGTTATTCCTTGTTCGATTTTGATCATATTTGCAGTATTTTGTTTGTCTGATTATTATCTGTTCAGATCAGATTTTTCAGCCTGGATGACCCCTTTAATGCGCACGAAAAAGCGCTGAAATAATTGATATAGGCCTATGACATGAAAACATGGAAAGAGATATTTCAAACACTCACGGTTTGTCATGTTTGTTGGAATTTATTATACGTATTTCGATAATCAAACATTTTGGCTATTCATATTTTTTAAAATCACGATCAGGATGCGTAATTGCGTATCTCAATGAAACAAAATAATGAAAGCAAATCGCAATTAGATCATTTAGAATTCATAAATAATTCATGTATTTGTGAATTTTTAGCCTCTTGTTTCATTCACCTCACTTTATTATTATTCATTTCCCCATGTCCTTTTTTAATTCTCTTCTTTTTTTTCTCTCTATCTTTTTGGCTATATTGGCAAGCGGCGGGATTCCTCGTAACCCAGAGAACTCATCCTGGTTACGGGACTGCGATTGTTATATTTTGTTTATTGCCAGAAAACTTTAAGATGAACTGCAGTTCTGTGGCTTGGTTATTCAGTTTTCTCATTCCAACTTTGAACAAGAACGACAACAAAAATGACAGTTGTCCGCTTCCTGTTCTGTTTTTAACATTTTTTATTGGGAGGGGGGGGGGTTAAGCAATGCGTTCCACATTAATCTTTAATAAATATAAAAAAAGGTAGACGAATACCTTGATATGGATATTCACAAGCTAACAAAATAAGTACTGCAATTTGCAACTTGATTTTAACTTCCGTAACGAAGATTGACAAGGTTAAATGCTATCGTGAGGATTTAATGGTAAACTATCTTTGGATTCCTAGCATTGGTCATGCATTGCTAAGGATCTCAGCTTATGGATGAAAATCATTTTAAGGTTGCCTCATTCAAATTATGAACATTAAACTGAACGAAAGATGTGCCATGATTTTTTTGGTACTTTTTGTTATATGTTATTTGGTAAAGTCCTGCTTATGAAAACAATATTGAATAGTTTTTCCATCTTGCAAACATTTTTGCTTCAGAAAATGAAATTGTTGATACCACACTAAAACCAAATTGTGTGCATTTCAATTTCAATCATTTCAAAAGTGATTTAATCGAGTAAAATAAGTGGGCCATGCTAACGATTAACCTCCGTAACGATGATATACAGTGCTCGACTTAATCCGGTCAGTACTTCAAATTGACGCAACATCTACTTGCCCCTTTTCTGTTGCCACTTTCTCATACATGGTACTTTCACAATATGCATCTTTCAACCCATTCCGTAGACTTCATTTTTACGATTTTTTCCCCCATCAATTGGTTCATTTTTCTGAGAATGAACCAATATAAATTTCGGTTGTTTTCGATCATTTATGATTATGTTGTACTTATGGCCCTTGGAAGCGTGGTTGATTCAGGATTTTCTTGGGGGGGGGGGAATCAAATTTCTCGGGACTGAAGTAATGGCCTACATGACGTACATTTTGTGGTGAAACTCCCTTTTTACTTGTCAATTTTCTTCCCTGGTTGTAACAATTGTCAACGTGTCCAATATTGGCCCATGTACCTTCCAATCATTAAGAAAATAAATTGATTAATAAATCATAAGAAATTGGAGAAGACGGATATGAACTGATGATGTCGAAAAAAATAAAGGTGGAGAACAACAAGTACAAGGAGAAGCAAATGAAGACAAATGATAATAATAATGATAATAATGATAATAATAATAATGATAATAATGATGATGATAATGATGGTGGTGACAATAACAAAAGTAATAACAAGAAGAGGAAACAGAACAAGAAGAATGAGTAGAGAAGGAATAAAAGGATGATTAAGAATAAGATGAAGAAGAAGAAGGAGGAGAAAGAATAGACGAAGAAGGAAAGTAGAGGCAGATGATAAAAAAGAGAGAGATTTGTTGAGAGTATCTTAGTATTTAATGTCTATTTTAAAGTAGAGGCTACTTTTCATCACCCCTGAAAAAAAAAGAAAATGCATGTAGCCATGCAAATCCATTACCAACATACATGAATGCGACTTCTCTAAAGCAGCTATCATGTCAAGATACACATAACACTGTGTTTCACTGGATAAATTTACAAAATGAACATTGATTTTGATACAGTTACCCATCAAAACATCTGCCTATTATATACCCTTCACAATCATGACAACATGGCTGTATTCCGTGTTTTTTTTTACGCGGGGCGTGGGGCAAGACCCATACACATTTTCAAATGACTAGAAAGCGAGGGAGCAAAGTGACTGAGCTTGTCATGAAGGCTCTTCTGATTAAAAAAAAAGAAGTAAAATGGGGGGGGGGGGAAGGGGCGGTGAACGATGCAGTTTAGTTCCCAATGCAATGGGCAGTAGGGCACAACCAAACAATAAACCTTTTCTATCAATTTTCCACGCCATTTAACAAAACCCGCATTCACCCTTGAACCGGGGAATTGTTAGTAGTTCAATGAACCACACAATGACTATCCATATAATGGACTGTGCAACAACAGTATTTCAATGTCAAAATTAAAGACATTCTATTGTCAGTCAAAAACAATTTTTAAAAAGGATTTTTGTCCCCATATTACACATGATTTAAGGGATCTCTGGAAGCCAAAGGGAATATCAAATTACAGTATCTATCGCATATGGCATAAGAAATGATATATTTATTAAACAATCATGCTTTCAGTCAGTCCACTCATATCACAATTACATGCATTATAATGCTCTCGTTTCCCCATTCATTTTTATACAAAATAGAATATAAAGATCGGTCTCTGGCGGCCATTTTGAATATCAAGAAAATAAAGTGTAAAAAATCATGTTTTCATAGAGTATTCACTCCTGCGTCAAAATTGCAGGTATTTATGTGTGTGCAATCTTGTGATTTCCAGCGTAGGTCATTTGCATATTTTTGGAGCCATATTGTATTTTGCCATATTGCGGAAAATGCTCAAGGTTACGCGAGTGACATCATTCAGAATTGGAATAAGCACCCTCGATTTGAAAATAAAACATCATAAAGGCATTGTACCTGTATGCCAAAAAACAAGGATAGGTCCGTTTTGCGTTGATTATTTTGTGTTGGTTCTATTGCAACAAGAAGGGAAAACATAATTTTCAACCCAACCCCATTCCCAAGATTTTGACTAAGCTGGTAGACAGAAGAGCAGGCATGTGATTAGTTAGCTATCAAACTAGCACTGAATATTAATAAATCTGAAACTATTGTAATTGGCAGTAAACAGAGACTTTGCAAGTGGAATCAAGAAATCAAAAATCCTACCATTAAAATTGCTGGAAAGGTTATTAAGAAAGTATGTGTTTGCAAATACCTCGGTGTATTCATCGATGAAAATCTTAGTTGGAATAAGCAAATAGAGCATGTTAAGGCAAAAGCTGTAAAAAGTTTATATCTTCTTAAGAGGATAAGACGTTACATCAGTAAAATAATTGCAATGGTATTTTATAGATCGGTCATTCAATCATACTTTGACTATTGTGCCTCTGTATGGGGAAATACCTCAAAGACTAATTGTAAAAGATTATAAATTTTACAAAATAGGGCTCTAAGAACCGTTCTACAAGTTCACTATTTATTTCCAACTAAATCTATTTTTTTCAACTTTAAACATTGACGATTTAGAGATTCGCCGAACTAAACAGCTGGCAATAGTAATGTATAAATTGTTACACGATTTAGGTCCCCATTATTTAAAAGAGACATTTGTTTACCGTAAATCCAATCATAATTCCAGATCCGGTAATATGCAGTTAACATTAAATTTGCCCAAAACCGAATTCGGAAAAAGACGTTTCCTTTTCCGAGATGCAAAGGTGTGGAATTCCCTTGCAAAACACATTCCATTCGAAACCCCATTAAATACATTTAGACGGAAAATAAACACTATAGGCCTATCAAACGTACTGAATGACCTCAAGGATTAACTTCCCTGTTTGCATGCCCCCCTCCCCCTTGTTACACCCACAAATGTAATAATCGCCCACAAATGTAATAACGCCCACAAATGTAATAACACTTTACCCACAAATGTAATAACGCCCACAAATGTAATAACACTTTACCCACAAATGTAATAATTTTTGATCGCCCACAAATGTAATAACACTTTACCCACAAATGTAATAACGCCCACAAATGTAATAACACTTTACCCACAAATGTAATAATGCACTTTACCCACAAATGTAATAATGACTTAACCTACAAATGTAATAAATTTGAAGTGATTTTTGGCGAATTCGTTCTAAACTAATATCCTATAGTAATGCGTTCATATAGCACAAAAGTTCAAAGTCTTTTTTTCCAGACCCGGTTAATGAAATATTACAGTACAAGTCCAAGTCTTTTTCCAGACCCGGTTTTTCAAAATTATAATATACGTCCAAAGTCTTTTTACCAGACCCGGTTGTTTCAAAATTATAATATACGTCCAAAGTCTTTTTTCCAGACCCGGTTAATTAAAAAATTATAATGCAAGTCCAAAGTCTTTTTTTTTCAGACCCGGTCGTTTCAAAAGTTATAATATACGTCGGTGAGGGGTAAAGACAACACTCTAAGCCCAAGCATTTTAAGTGGGTTTAATTTTGAAGATTGGTCTCAGCTGTCATTTTTTTTCAATATATCTTTATCTAATAATGATAATAATAATAATAGAGGTATATTTACCCAGGGTAGCCGCTTCAGTTCCGAAAACTGTTCTCCCAGCGGGCCCTGCTGTTATTATTACCCGGCTAAGCTAGGCTACCTATTCAGGTGCACACAGCTTTTTGAGGAATAACTTCCTGCCGGTACCCATTTACCTCACCTGGGTCGAGTGCAGCACACTGGATGCATTCCTTGCTGAAGGAAATTACGCCATGGCTGGGATTTGAACCCACGACCCTCTGTTTCAAAGTCCGAAGACTAATCCACTGGGCCACGACGTTCCACTTTTAAATATCTTTATCTTTTAAATAACCGGGTCCAGACGAAAGACTAAGCATAATACTCGTGTTATTCCACAAGAATAAGAATATGAGTCTTTTGTTTTTAGGATTGTTTAAATCATTTTTAAATCACCGGGTCTGGAATAAAGACAACGCTCTAAACATGTGCTTTTCTACATGCATGGTCTTAATTTGGAGGATTGTTGGTTCTTAGATTCGTTGTTGGGGGTTGAGTTTTATTGATTTTTTATTCCTGAAATAATTGTGTCAGGAGGAAAGTCGATCTTCGACAATCGGTCTTCATGTTGTTCCACAGTAATTAGATTATTGGGTATTCGTTTTAGAATATTTGTAAAAACTATTTTATTTTTCAAATAGTAACCAAGTCTAGAGAAAGGATGTCTGCTTTACCCACGCGTTATTACAATGTTTTGTAGGGGTAGTAGTATTATTCAAAAAAGACATATTTTTACTGGGTGAAACTTTGGAAATTTGGTCTTAGATTCGAAGTTTTTCAGTTACTTTTTTTAATAGCCGGGTCTGGAGGAAAGAGTACGTTTTAAAACTCGTGTTATTCCACGAGAATAAGAATATAAGGTCTTATGTTAGAAGATTTTTTTTGTAACTGTTTTAGGTCTGGAATAAAGACAACACTCTAAACCTCTTTTAAAACAGGTTCTTAGGTTGAAGGTTTGTTTGGTCTTAGACTTTGATTTTTTTTAATTCTTACTATTAGCGTTTTTTTTTAAAGAAAAAATGGTCGGGCTGAAAGACTACGCTATATCCAACATTAATAAGATTATGGGGTCTTTATACTGTTTTTAAAATTTTATTCATAATGTTTAAATAACAGGTAACCGGGTCTGGAGAAAAGACTACGCTTGATTCTCAATTTACTCTCAGTGCATATATTCACAAAATACACCGCATAAGTTGAAACAACAACAAAGACATTAATTCCAAAATTTTTAATTAACTGGGTCTGGAGAAAAGACTAAGCTCGATTCCAATTTTTTCCACAGGAATATCATTATCGTATCTTAGTTTGGACTTATATTATAAATTTTGAAATAACTGGGTCAGGAAAAAGACTTTGGACTTATATCACAATTTTTTAAACAACCGGGTCTGGAAAAGGAGACTTTGGACCTTTATCATATTTTTTAAACAACCGGGTCTGGAAAAAGACTTTGGATTTATATTATAATTTTTGAAACAACCGGGTCTGGAAGAAAGACTTTGGACTTGTACTTTGATGTTTTATTAACCAGGTCTGAAAAAAAAGACTTTGCACTTTTGTGCTATATGAACGCATTACTATAGGATTTTAGTTTAGAACGGATTCGCCAAAAATCCCTTCAAATTTATTACATTTGTGGGTAAAGTCATTATTACATTTGTGGGCGATCAAGAATTATTACATTTGTGGGTAAAGTGTTATTACATTTGTGGGCGTTATTACATTTGTGGGAAAAGTGTTATTACATTTGTGTGCGTTATTACATTTGTGGGTGCAACACCCCTTCCCCATTTTTTTTTTAATGGTAATAATTTGATGATTTTTGTTGTGTTTTTGTATTTTATTGTTTGCTACAATGTATTTTTCACGTATGTAAAGTATTTTTCATTTGTAATTAATCTACTTTGCATGTTTTTAATATCTGGACCCCTCAGAAGAACAGCCGTTAGGCTGAAGAGGGCTATCCAGCCCATGTGTTGGAAAATGAATAAATAAAATAAAAAATAAAAATCTACCACTGATTTTAGAAAGGGCAATTACTATTTTTTTTTTGTAAAATGGGGGGGGGGGGGAGAAATATCACTTAACTTTTGGAACTATTTGACTGGCGAAAGAATTTGGGGTACTTTACTGTCCCATGTGATTAGTTTCAGGAGATATCATAAATGCCAACTTATTTTTAAAGTAAACCGGTCACGGTATCCTTTACTGGTCAGATACAGAATGCCAAATATATGTATCTATCTCACCCCAGCTGCCACCATTGATTGATTGATTGATTTTATTCGTCAAGAATATCACAAGAGATTACAATGAAATTGAAGAATACCTGGACAGAATAGCCCATGAAAGCCGAAAGGCTTATTTCCAATGGGGTCCTATAGTCAGTATAAAACATTAATATATTGTAACAAAACTGGAATATGGTAAAAAAAAATAATAAAATACATACATACATATCCATCAGTCAAATAATATGCAAACATCTGAAGCAAACAACAATCCTCCTAATATGTGAAACAAGATTATATTTTAACATACCCTAATGTATACATTATCTACAATAGTAGAAACCAACTGTACAAAATGTGTGATTTTTAATGTTGATATTGCTCTCGAGTAGCTTCCAGTTTTAGGTGCTTCTTTAATGCACTCTTAAATTGAGAAAATAATTTAACTGCAGTACAAAGGACTCTGGTGGTCAGGAGACTTTGGTAGTGAACGTATGATACAGCCTTATTATACAGGCCAGGCAGGTCAATCAACAGGCATGGTATCCATGTTGCGGGAGGTGTATGAAGTGCTTAGATATCAATAATGATATCGTAAAAGTAGTGAACACTCGACCCTCTTATCTTATCCTTAAAGTCATGAATTTTCTATAAGTGACTTTTTTACAAGTGTGTCTACCTGGTCAATGGAAAATGTTTACGCGCGTGAGCCTCTGTATTAAACGAATGTCTAGTAGGTAGGGCCCCTGGAACGATTTTTGTTCACAGGGGGTACCGATGTAAATTTGTATCGAGAAATGTAACTAGCAGAAGAAAATAAATAAAAAAATAAGGGGGAGTTCTATAAAAATGTAGGTCATTAAGGTTATATTTTGTTTCCATTTTGCCACTCCTACGATAATTCCAGGGGGTGCGCTGCCTTGAAAATTATACAGGCAGCACCCCCGAGGAAAATCTCGCTTCCCAGGTTATGGCGTCTGACAGATGCGGTAGAGGAACAACTTATGAATCACATACATTTTAGCATTGTATGTTATCCATAGTGTTCATAGAGTTCATCCTTGTTCAGTGGTCCATGGAATAATGATTGTATTAAGTCTGATGTTCATATCCATGCTTCCCCCATTTTTTTTATTTTTTGACAAAAGACGCAACTGCATTGACATAAACATTACAATTGTAGGTTGTGACCTCTTCATAAAAAGTGGGAGTCATCGAATTCAATACATTTTTTGCTGCGGTTCCATGCATTGTCATGCTGTAGACAAATGATGTCTGAAACAACTACCAAGAACGGAAATGTATCGACAGGACCAGGTTGCATACAAGACTGGAAAAAGTCATGCATTGAAAACATCAAAGGACGTTCATCTGTTTTGATATTTTCACCGAAATTGGCAGACAATTAATTGGTCTTTGTGGTGGTAAAATCATGTATTAATTTGCGCATATTTTCATTTTTATAGGAACTTTAAAGTTAACTAATCTTATAATCAGAAAGAACTACACACTACAAACATCTACAAATTTGTAGAAAAAATACTGGTAATGATTAAAATAGTTTAGAATAAACTTTGTGATTAATTTTATAGTCAGAAAATAATAAAATGAAATGATTAATTGTATTTATTTATTTGTTTATTTGTTTGATTCATCTATTTATTCATTATTATTAATTTTTTTTTTTTTTTTTGGGGGGGTCCATCTGTACGTCAGTGATCTGTACTTTTGACGGTTCGCTATATTGTGACGAATGTTGGTGTGGGTATGTTAAAAAAGCTGCTGGCTGTCTGGAGGCAGCGCAAATTGTCAGACAAAGAAAGTGTTGTTGTTTTTTTCAATTTGAAGCAAAAGTAGCCGCAGTGTGGGTGTGTTGTGGTGGGGTGCGATAGAGGTGATGAATTACATCTGGGGACATTTCCTTACATTTTACCCATGAAACGGGAAGTCACTGTCATACAACCGGGGACGTCCGTCGTACAGAAAACCAAGCCAACCAATTCCTCACCTTATTTCAAACTGTCTCATTTATAGTGAACGCAAGATAATTGCAAAAAGTGTGTGTGAGTGTGTGTAGAGAGAGGGGGGGGGGAGAGAAAAGAGATAGGGAGGGGTGTAAGGCGAGAGAGGGTAGGGGGGGACAATTATGTTACATCCACACGCCATTTCTCACCTCTTTCATTCAGTCAGTAAAGTCTTTCCGAAATCAGTAAAAATACCTAGATACCGTTAAATTTCCCCATGAAAGGAAAAAAAAGAAAGCGAAGGAAGAAGAAGATTATTTAAAATTCAATTTCAATTTCAATTTTATTTATTTCACTTCCATCAAACAAAAACAAATTGTATACCATATATATAAAAAATAAGTATTTGTATCCATTGCAAAGAAACAAAATTAATAATACATATGTTGTGAAAAAAAACTTACACGATTTGGGCAACACATTGGAGGTTTTAAATAAGTATACTATTTTTCAATAGAAATTAAATTTAGATGGAAATGGAGGGACCCACTAAAAAGCAATGCTTGTACAATGTGGGCCCCTCAAAAATAGATAACAAAACCATTAACAGAGTACAAATACAGACATATGTAATCAAATGAGAAAAAAAATAAATGGGAAATACTCACAAAATATAAAATACGAAGATATCAAAAAAATATAGTTTGTATAGGACAAAACAAACCGTCCTAAGATATATCCAAAAATATATCCACCCTTCCCACCCCCCCCAAAAAAAAAACAAAAAAAAAAAAAAAGAGAAAGGGGAGAATGCCCTGAGAAGATGGATGGGTGCTGCTAAACGTAGGTAGAACACATGCCATCGTGGACTCAAGCAAACTGGATTCAATGTGTATAAAAGGAGAAAAAAATATATAAAATGACCTGGAAAGAATAAAATGCGCGAAAAATGTGATTGATGCCGTAAATAAATAAGCGGTAGGAAGGCGGATAAGCGGACAGGAAAGAGAAAAAAGATGAGAGGATAGACACAAATAATATATGAGGTTAAAAACCGAGCACAATTGGGAAGGACTTGTGTCAGATTTTTTTTTTCAATTAAAAAAAAGGGATGATTTATGTTTTAATTATAGTCTTTATAGTAAAAATGATGACTAACCTCTTGACAGAGATGATGAATAAGATTTAATTTGAGGATACATTATAAGATTTTAATAGAGATAATTTGAATTTAGTCTTAAAAGAGTTTAAAGATTTTGCAGTTCTTATATCATTATGAAGTGAGTTCCATAACTTCGGTCCCTCATATATAAATGTGTTCTGAGCCAGCAAAGTTCTTAGAAGTGGTAAATGGAATTCACCCAATCGCCTTGTTGGATAGTTATGAATGGATTGATTTTTTGGAAACATTGAATGAAATGCACTTGGGAGGTTGTTATTGTTATAATTGTACATAAACTGACCGAGATTGAGCAAATACAAGTCTTTAATTTTCAATATTTTATGTTCAAAAATAATGGGTCAGTATGAGACAAATATGCTTTGTGACATATGACACGAAGAGACTAATTTTGTAATAGGAGTAATTTGTCTAAGAGTGTTTGATGTGTGTTGCCCCACGCTAAAATTCCATAATTTAAATATGGTAATATAAGGGTTGAATATAATGTAAGCAGGGACGATAATGGTAAACAAAATTTAAGCTTGTTAATTATACCAATGTTGCGTGAAATAGTTTTACATATGTTATCTATGTGGAATTTCCATGAGAGCTTATTATCGACTGTTATTCCAAGAAACTTAATATGGGATACTTTTTCCAAGGGAGTTCCATCCAAAATAATATCAACAGGAAGTGTATTAATAGAGTTGCTAAACAACATATATTTTGTTTTTTGTAAATTTATTGACAAATTATTTGCTCTTATCCATTGGGTGACTTTTTTTAGTTCAGAGTTGATTGTATTAGCAAGGTGAAGAGGATTTTTATGTGAAAAAAATAAGTTAGAGTCGTCCGCAAAGAGAATGAAAGAAAGAACATCTGATGATCTACAAAAATCATTAATATAAACTATAAACAAAATCGGGCCTAAAAGACTACCCTGTGGAACTCCACAATTATTTTTTTTCATTTGAGAATTGCATCCGTTTAAAAAGACATATTGCTTCCTATTCAAGAGGTAGCTCCTAAACCACTCCAAGGCCTTCCCACGCACTCCATAATGATGTAATTTGTTTAGTAAAATATCGTGATTAATGGTGTCGAAGGCCTTGGAGAAGTCCAGGAACAAACCAATTAAATGAGAAGATTTATCGATTGAATGTGCCGCTTTTTCAATGAAACTCAATAATGCATGTGTAGTGCTATGCTTTTCCCTAAATCCAAATTGGGAATTTGAAAGTATATTATTTGATTTGAGAAAATTAATAGTTCTTTTATAAATAATCTTTTCTAGTATTTTCGACAATGTAGATAACAAAGAAATTGGGCGGTAATTATTAACATCTAATTTGTCACCCTTTTTAAACAAAGGAATGACTTTTGCTATTTTCATGCTCTCGGGAACAATGCCGTTAAGAAGTGACAGATTGAATACATGAGTTAGGGGATCCGCAATTGACGATATTACCCCCTTAAGAAGAAAATTATTGATGTCATCATGTCCTGTACTTTTTTTAGAACTGAAATCAGAAACAATATTAATTATCTCCTGATTATAAGTTGGAGCGAGAAACATTGAATAAGAATTTGGTGGGCCTAAAAATTCAGAAAAGTGTTTTGCTGCGGGAGGAATATTACTTGCAAGATTTTCCCCAATTGAAGAAAAGTGATTATTCAGGATATTACAAATTTGGCGAGAATCTTCAAAAATGACATCGCCAGATCTAATTTTTGTAATATTGGATTTATTATTTGATATATTCATTGCTTGTTTTAAAATTTTCCATGTATTTTGCATATCACGCTTGTAAAGTTGTAACTGATTAGTAAAATATCTTTTCTTTTCTAAACGTATAATCTTTGTCAGTGTATTTTTATAACAAGTATATTTAAGTTTGGATTGCTCAGACCGTTTCATTTTGTATTTATAATATAAGTTATTTTTTCTATTTATCGAACGCAAGAGCGATTTAGAAATCCATGGAAGCTTCGGTGATTTTTTGTAGTTAGATGGCTTATCTCTAAGTTTCGGAATATAAGTGTCAAAGTGTAGATTAAAAATATTCATAAAATTTTCAAAGGACAAGTTAACGTCATTACTATCAAAAACACAAGACCAATCGGCATCGTAAAAACTAGCACTCAGACGAGCTATATTTTCGTCTGTTATTCTTCGTTTTAGTGGACGGCTATTGTTATTGGATCTGTCTTTTAAAGAGAAATTAGTCGAAACAGGGAAGTGATCTGTGATATCAGAGAGTAATATGAAGGAATCGGGTGGGGAAGAACATTACAGAAAATATTATCAATAAGAGAAGCGGATTCATTGACTATGCGTGTTGGTTTAGATATTAAAGGTAAGTAAGAAGCGGATAGAAATATTTCCAAAAAAACTTGTGTAACATTATTTTGTTTTAATAAATCAATATTAAAATCGCCCATTATAAAGCAATTTTTACTATCAAAAATTGGATTTTTAACCAAGTCAGAGAGATGATCTAGAAATGATTTGATGTTCGAACTCGGAGACCTGTATATAACACCTATGATAATGTTTTTGCTGTTGGGGATAGTAATTTCAATAAAAAGAGATTCAATTGTATCAGTCATGCTGTTAAGCTCGTCTCGAACTACATAATCATATGATTGTGAAACATATAACGCAACGCCCCCACCCACCCTATTTTGTCTGTTGTTAACTAAAAGATCATATCCATCGAGAGCTAATGGAAGGCTTGTATCATGAGAAAGCCATGTTTCGGTTAAACCTACTACTGAGAATGTTTGCATGGTGGGATTATTTAAAAGTAACCGTAATTCATCAAAGTGTTTGTTAATGCTCCTAATATTAAGGTGTATAAGAGAAAAAGATGAGTTATCATAATCCTTAACAACATTATTAAATTGGTTATGGGTGATGTATTCAGAATATGGACTTTGAAATTGGTTATCAGTGTCAAAATCATAATTCAACTCTTGTGACGAAGAATTAAATTTGTCTGTAACATGGTTTTCAAAGGAAGTAATATGAGGACTTATGTCTGATTCACTTTCTACTAAGGATGGCCTAAACAAGTCAAGAAAGTCAAGAAAATGAGAAAATAACAAAAAAAATAAACATGCCAAGCAAAACACAAAGGTTGATAAAACATCCCACGCATTTATAACAAAATCACAAATAGGATACTACTAGGATTACTTCGATCGTATTGAATCTTGTCGACCAACACACGACTCAAAAGAAGCAATCCAACACAAACACAGTGTTAAGTTGATATACATCCCACGCATCTTTAAAAAAAATCATAACTAGGATACTTTAATAGTGTGTTATTGCGAAACTACACGAAATCAATCCCCAAAACACGGCAATTACATTGAAAGCGAAAGTCAAATGACAATGAATTACTGGGAGGTCATTTTCGAAAACTGGTGAGCCGGGCAGCTGATCGTCCAAAGAGGCGGAGCCGATAAAAAAATTGCAAATATGTTGTTTGTCCTCAGTCATGGACGAAAGTGCTAACTTGATTCACCGATTTTCGACAAAGACTGCTTTTGGCAATAGATTCTCTACGTTCCAAAAAAGGGTCTCCGCAGTACGTGTTGCAAAAACTATTGGCCTCATCCCGAATGTAATCGACCAGTACAAGAACCCAAATGAAAATACTATACATATGCTTGGTAATTCATAATTGTCACAAACGTAAACTAGCACTGTAACTAAAAGGAAACAAAAACCTGCATAACCCACTTGCAACCCTAAAGAGTGTGACAAAGGATAAATGGCTAACACCAGTGATTGCTGGTGGAAATCCCCCCCAATATATATATATTCTGGAGAGGGCTATCCCCTCCATTTTTTTATTCGCATCGTTCATACGAGCACAGCCTCAGTATCTTAATATTGTTAATTGATCGCCACAGTTCCTATATCTCGCAAGTTGAACTACAAATGATGAGCTTAAATATGAGTATAATTTTCTGATAGTACAACTATGCCTATTACAGTGCAAATAACGACTTCATATTTTCCCACATTCCAATCGATTGACTTAAAATGTTGTACAAGTTGGAATGTGGCTTTATGATTTGATTGTTTAGAATATTGATTCAAGTCAATGAATACATACAATCAGAATCAGTTTGCGTAGTCAAGGACCAAATCTAAATTCTAAGCCATGCTTTAGTAAATTGGATTCCATTGAAAACACCTTAAAACAATAAAAACGAGTATCATTTATCGTCAGGGTTTTAGGAAAGTTGCTGGTAGATCATCCACTCGTTGGATGGCAATAAATTGCAAGGCATTCCACTTCAGGTCCTGCTATCCGCCAGCAAATAACTGCACCTGAGTTCCCCAAGTCATCTACTTTATTCATCAAACGTCTATAACTATATCTGTACCATGTGTACTGACCGCACAGAAACGTTGTAATAGCGCTAACAGTGCACTAACAAAGTCCCTGTCACGACCAATAATGTGGCAGTGTTGCCTAATCATACAACAATGCATTGCTTACACACTGAAATTTATTTACTTAACAATCAATCCGAAAGATGTGACTGAGCTTCCTGTTAGCGCTATGTTAAGCCACTTTCACAATTAGTGGCGCGACTGCCTACAACCGTGCGATTCTGTGCATTATCCATGTATAGTGTGACGAAAATGATAGCAAACGCTCGCACGAGCAATTATGAAATCCCCTTTAGGCTAACAAGGTTTCTGTGCGGTCGGCTCTGAAAAGCTGATAATAAAGGTACACCCATACATCACGGAAACATACACCCCCACGTTTACTATTTATTATTATGTGTGTTAAGCCAATAAACAAGATATCCGCAAAGTGGGGAATTCCCTTTCCAGGTAGTAACGTCTCTCAATTCCGTATACATTCAAACTTTTCCATCGGATAAATTGCAAACAGATACAGTTAGCATGGTTAGGCCAATATTCCAGTAATCATGGTAATGGGGGCATCCCTATCCTTTTTAGTTGGGAAATTGTGAGTTAACCGCTTTCGAATATGAGCATAATTAATGGATGAGTTGAAATTTTGAAATCTCTTTTAAATTGTTTGTATCTTTATCAGTATTTTGTGCATTCAATCGTTTCATTTATCATTTACTAATCATTTTTTTGTTTTTTCTTCAACTATTCTGTGTTTGTGTTTCAATTATGCTATTTTGCCTGTGTCGTCATCCATAGGCGGCGGAAGCGGGGGGGACGTGTCCCCCCCTAAATTTTAGGTGGGGGGGACGGTCCCCCCCTAAATTTTTTGTTGATAACCTCTTTTTTTTTTTTTTTTTTTTTTTTTTTTTTTTTTTTTTTTTTTTTTTTTGCTTGTCAATTATTTTTCCTGCGTCCCCCCCCTAAATTCACGTGGCCCCCCTGAAACGTGTGTTGTCCCCCCCTAAAATTTAGGTTGATGACTTTTTTTTTTTTGCTTGTCAAAAATTTTTGGGGCCCTTGTCTTTTTTTTTAAATGTGTCCATCCCAAAATTTCAGGTGGACACCCCCTAAATTTATTGGCTTCCGCCGCCAATGTCCTCATCTATTAGTTTTGCCCTTTTTTATAAATCATCTCTCTTCCTCATTATTGTGATCTCAATGTTCATGAAATTATGCTGTTTATCCTTTTTTTAAGGTATATTTTTTTCCTTTTAACTTTGTGTTTTGTGTAGTTCATACTTTTTTTTTAAATAATGTTTACTAGTAGCCCTCCAAAGGCCTTTTATTGTGTCAAATAAGTTTAGAATACAGTATGCACAAGCAAAAAGATGCTACACAATCAATGAATAAACTCGAACAACAATAATAATACTTCACTGAAATAACAAAACTTATGATTTTCATCACAGATCAAGCATGCAACCTTAAATACGTAGGAGTAATGCCGAAAATTTGTTCACAAATCCCTCAAGTAAATAAAGAATGAAGTGGCACGAATCCGATATAGAACTAATTTAGTGTAGTTTATAGTACAGGCGTATCCCACCACAAGCCTCAGCTTTTAGGGTATACGCCTTCTTCCTTAAACCCAATATGTACATATTTACATTATTCATAACAAATTGATTTATGTATGAATTTATGTTTACGAAAAAATGTAATGAAATGGAAGAAAATAAATGATTTATTTGAGTTTTATTTGAATTGATTTGAATACACAATTTAACATGCATACCTATACCATAAGCCATATTGTATGCTTCAATGTTTTTATACTATTTTGCGTTCAGTATTTGTAATTTGTTACTCTGCCCTGATCATATGATTTTGTTGTTGTTGTTGTCGCTGTTAAGTAGGTCTTGTCGTGTTTAATAACACACTCGCCCTGTAATACCCTCACATTAGACCAGTTCGTAGTTACTTCATGGACAATTTTGGTGAAATGACCTTTCATTTCTTTCATTATGATAGGCAGATTTCAAAGCAAGATATTACATATGCATGCCTTACACAGCAGGATGAAGAAATTGAATTGACCAGATGACTATAATAGCACACCAATGAACACTTTATGAAGGTATTTGTTGCATTCCTACTTTGAATGCATATCATAGCATGTTGCACAATGTACTTGGCAAACTGTGAAATACCAGTCGTTCGTGGACGCATTTTTTTTGTGGATGTGAATGAAAAACACTATTCAAAAGAATATATGAATAATCAAGACATCAAAGTTGGTGCTTATCTCATTAGATTTTAAACCAAATAGTACCAATGACCTTCCTCTGACCATGCGTAGAATTTTTTGATCATGCGCAGAAAGGAACTACGAACTGGCTTCCAAATTATTGAATCATACTCCTTCGTGGGATTTGCCTGAAACAACAATAGTCCCAATTCAGCCACTGTCAAGGTAATATTATGTTGCACATTCGCGTAATTAAATTCAACAATCGTAATAAGCTTTTCCTTTGCCTTTTATACAACGGAAGCTGTTAAATAACTATGGATCTTGTGTGAAATTTCTACAATAACAGTATGACCAATAAGGAAATTTGGATTCAAAGAAAGGAACATCAAAAACAAGTGTCATCATGATTGTCTAAAAATTATAATTATATTTACATTTATTCATTTTCCGTTCACAAAGTACAACAAAATCAAACAATACATAGTCAAATTTTAAAGTACAACAACAGTCGGAATAATGCATAAGAATTAGAAGGTATGTTATAGTCAGGATGTCAAATTGTGCGGGAGCGGGGAGCACCGCTCCCAGGAAGCAACAGAAGAAATTGAGGAAATTGTGCCTTCATAATTATGAGAAAAAATAAAAATGGGAAAAAGGAGAAGAAAAAAAGAAGAGGAAAAAGAAGGAGAGGAAGAGGAAAAGAAAGAAAAGAGGAAGGCAAGAAAGGGGAAGAGGAGGAGGAGGAAAAAAGAAGAAAAAAAGAGAAAACTTAGAAAAAAGTGCCATATTTTCATTCATTTAGTTACGTCTAGACTAGCTTGCAAAGCGTATAGAGTAATTCAGTAATACTGAGCACACTTATTCTGGATTTTTTTATACATATTTTACCTTGCACTTGCACAGTGCCAGTGAGACTTAGAAAAAAGTGCCATATTTTCATTCATTTAGTTACGTCTAGACTAGCTTGCAAAACGTAGCAGAGTAATTCAGTAATACTGAGCACACTTATTCTGGATTTTTTATACATATTTTACCTTGCACTTGCACAGTGCCAGTGAGGTGAGGACAGGTCTGAGTGAGGAAATTGAGTATAGGCGCAAAACAATGTTATTTATCTATTAATTGATACTTGAGATTCTGATATATATATATATATATCCGATATTATGTATCATGTAATAATAAGCATAAGCTAGTTTATATGACATGTACAAATGTATCATGTAAGGTAATTTGTGTTTGAATAAATACTGTAAGTTTGTATCAGTAAGAAGTCCCAACGTCCAGGCTGGAAAGGTGTATTGTACCTCTAGGTCTAAACGACCCAACTCCATCATTAAACTAATAGTTTCTGATTGGGAATGGATCTTTCATCCATTTAGATGCTCATGCACTACCTGTAACAGTACAAAGCCAAAGTGAGTACTGAAAGTCTATACATAAGTTATCAAGTATTATTGGGGTGACTTTGTAACAGTCAACTATGTGAATATGTAACTCATGTTGTATCTTTCTTCACAATGCGCAAAAATGTAGACATTTCAGAATAATGTTGATTATGAAAAATCGACCACAATTGGTTGTTTTTTACCAGCTGATTGAGGAAGCTTTGCCAGCTCAAAACTTGCTCCTGAGGAAGAAAAAATAATTTGACGCCCTGGTTATAGTGCAGGCTTCCAGTATGGTGTCTAACGTTCGAATATACCACGGGATGACTAATGTCAATTTCAGACAATATTATCACATTCATGCCCAGTGAAGAGCTCCCATCGTGTGTATTATAGTTGATGACATTTCGTTTCTTTTGTCACGCTTTCCACAAAGCATGCACATTTTTAAATTCGCGGCGAAGGCTGCTGTTTCGCAAGCACTTTAAACGTCAAAACGCAAAACTCTTTGTAGTCCCCCATTTTTGGGGATCTGCCACGCATAATAACATTTTACCTTATACAGTGCGTCCCACAAAAAAGGAAACCCGTTTTCTTAGAGATAGATTTCACAATTATTAAATATGTTATGACTATACATTTGATACTCATGGCAGGAGGGGAATTTCATCTCTTATTTGAAACCAACAGCTTATAGCAAATTGTTTACGCATGGCAGAGTAGAAACAATACATACTGGCCATATCAGTAGCGATTTGCGCAGAAATGAACGCGTGAATCTGGGGCCGATTGCACGAAAGGGTCTTACCAAGGACCGTCTTTCGTGTCGCCCATCTTTTATGATACGCTATAAGCGGGGTGTTACTGAAATTTATGATAAAGAATATGATTCGTTAGCTTGCTTTTAAATCAAATTTTATACAATTTCATGATATATCACATCATTTTGTAAACAAATATTTTGTTTATTTTAACGTACGAATAAAATATGTTTGCAGATGATTTATTTAAAATGCGTTTCACATGGCGCATCATAAAAAATTGGCGACACGAAAGACGGTCCTTGCGGTCCTTTGAAGAAAAAAGACATGGGAATCCAAATTTTCTCTTTTTTTCTGGGACTCACTGTATAGAAAAGAATGCATGCATCAACGAACCACACAGCTATTCAAAGTGCCGCGGTTTTTTACCGGAAATATGCATATGAACGACTGTTTATTCTACTACACAATAGAAAAGACAGTCATAGTAGATGAACAGTCGATAATTGAAAGTATATTCATGGTTTCCATGGTGACCACGTTTGACCCCTTTTTACTCCGCCCATTTTGAAGTGAGTTGAATTAAATGGAATGCGTTACCAGATCTCAATGATATACTTTTTTTCTTATAATTATCACATAATACATACTATCTATTATGTTAGACTCATTAGAAAATAAAAGTATTTACGTCGTTCTTTGCACTTGAATGCAACAGAAGTGCAACCTGATAATGGAGGTTACCCCCAAGTAATGTGGATTTAGTTAGATAATTTGCAATTAATTAGCATCAATGCATTACACTGTAAATCATGAAGTACTAATTTAGCGCTTATAGTGCTTGTATAGTGACTGCACTTCGAGTGCTGATTTTCTAGTTCAAATTTGAACTAGAAAATCAGCCCTGGTAGTGCAGTCACTATACAAGCATTGAAAGTGCTAAATTAGCACTTCATTTTTGTCTCACCTGCGTAGCAGAGTGAGACTATAGGCGCCGCTTTTCCGACGGCGGTGTCAACATCAAATCTTAACCTGAGGTTAAGTTTTTGAAATGTCATCATAACTTAGGACATATACGGATCTAGGTCATTAAACTTAGACATAAGGTTGATCAAGTATCACCAAACATCCTGCATGAGTTTCAAGTCACATGACCAAGGTCAAAGGTCATTTGGGGTCAATAAACTTTGGCCGTTTCGGTGGTATCTATTGAATTACAATCAAAGCTTTAAAAGTTTTTGGATCTGATTCATGAAACTTGAACATAATAGTAATCAAATATCACTGAACACCGTGTGCAAGTTTCAGGTAACATGATTAAGGTCAGAGGTCATTTAGGGTCAATAAACTTTGGCCGAATTGGGGTAATTTGTTGAATTACCATCATAACTTTGAAAGTATGTTGGTCTAGTTCATAAAACTTGGACATAAGAGTAATCAAGTATCACTGAACATCCTGTGTGCATTTTAGGTCACATGACCAAGGTCAAAGGTCAATGAACTTTGGCCATAATGGGGGTATCTGTTGAATTACCATCATAACTTTGCAAGTTTATTGATCTGACTTTTGAAACCTAGACATAAGAGTAATCAAGTATCACTGAATATCCTGTGCAAGTTTCAGGTCACATGATCAAGGTCAAAGGTCATGTGAGGTCAATGAATTTTGGCAACATTGGGGGTATTTGTTGAATTACCATCCTATCTCTGTAAGTGTATTGGTCTAGTTCACAAAACGTGGAAATAAGAGTAACCAAGTATCACTGAACATCTTGTGCGAGTTATAGTAGTTTTCAAAGTCAGCACTGCTGCTATGTTGAATCGCGTGATGCAGGTGAGACGGCCAGAGGCATTCCACTTGTTTATAGTGTACCCTCCTGGGAAGAAAAGTGTCCCACAGTGGGTACCACAGTGTGGAACACAATGTGAAATCCCCATTACAATGTTCAATTTGAGCATTTCATCTACAGTGTGAATCACACATTAACACAGTCTACCACACTGTAAAAACTGCGGTGTTAAAACTGACACCAATTGGTGTTAATAGAGGACCTCACCCTGAGGTGTTAAAATTACACCCTAGAGATTGAATATAACACCAAAGAGTGTAAATGTAACAACCAAAGGTGTTGTAATAACACCTATAGGTGTAAAACTAACACCACTAAATTAACACCGGTGTAAAATAACTGGTGTGGTCCTCTATGTATACCAGTTAACACCACAGTTTTCGCTGTGCATGCATGTGAACACACTGCGAACAGCCATACTGCTGAGCAGTGATGTTGAGGCATCCACAGTGTGAAAATATCTTCAGATTGTCGAATTGGAGCATTTTAACAGTTTGAATAGTATTTCATACTCAGCACACTGCGATTGCACTGTGTTCATTCTAGCAGAATACTTTCTTTATTTTTATGATACTTTAGGGAACATTTGTACACTATTAACACTCAAAGGCTCGTATTCTGAAGGCGGGTTTAACTTAAACTCGGGTATATAGTTGTGGTTTAAGTATGGATAGCCAAGTGTTACATAAATCACTAACAGTAGAGATATCATATTTTAGCTCATTTGGCTCTCAAATCATTCATAATTGTCTAGGAAGTATAAAAAGATGATTGTGTTCATCATGGATGAATCAGGAAAGAGCACAGTAAACATAAGAAACATACAACTTAATATTTTTTTCTCAATTTTTGCTTTCCATAATTTTAGCACAGAGTTATACCATGCATGGTCTAAATTTAACCTGACTTCAGAATATGGGCCAAAAATACCATCAGCATACAGTTAAAGGGGCACTCCAGGCTGCAAATAATACGATGCCATAGTTAAAGATAAAGAAATATCAGACAAACAAAACACTAAAAACTTGATCAAAATTGAATCAGGGATAAAAAGTTTGACATTTTAAAGATCTGCATTATTTCAGTGAAACAGTTCTACGTATGTCGTCATGAATATTTAATGATCATCTTATGATGACATTCCCATATGTTCCTTTGTATTTCAGTATATGAAAACATAAATATTCAAACTTTGAAGTCCCAATTGGGTAAATTGAATTTTAGATCGATTGAATTCAAATAAACATTCATTTTCTTCCTTTTTTTCACAAAATATTATTTTCCAACATAAATTATGCAAAATCATTTGTCATAAACACACACGATGTATTTCTGAACGGGAGAAGGTGTTGTTCCTCGAAAGCAAAGGCCTGTGACGGAATGCGCCTGTAACACAAATACAATACACAATACAAAAAAAGAAGACGGGTAAGATGAAAAGAAAAAAAAAATAAAGAAAAGGGAAGGGGTCAAAAGAGGAAGTGGGTATGACCGTCCATGAACGGTCATTAAAGACATTTCTTTTCAATAGTTAATTTACTTGTTATTTATGCCTGTAGGTATTTTTTTCTTCTTCTTTTTGTTTCTTTCACAATTTTGATTTTGCTCATTTTGTAAAGCGCTGTGATACAATCATTGTGAAGAGCGCTTTATAAAAACTTATATTGTATTGTATTGTACAACGAATGTTGGTTTGGATAGGGCATCATCAACGATTGCACATAGTTCATGTTACCTAAACAAAACGAAGCAAAATGATGCGCGAATTCGAAGAACAGGGTCAATTTTGATAAATATGCCAAGAAACCTTGTATATCAACTCTTGGAATAACCTGGCTATTTAACTTAAAGGACAAGTCCACCCCGACATAAAGTTGATTTGAATACAAAGAGAAAAATCCCACAAGCATCATAATACTGAAAATTTCATCGAATTCGGATATAAAACAAGAAGGTTATGACATTTTTAAGTTTCGCTTAATTTCACAAAATAGTTATATGCACATCCCAATCGGTATTCAAATGAGGGAACTGATGACATCACTCACTCACTATTTCCTTTGTACTTTATAATGTGAATATGAAATATTTCAATTTTCTCCTCATCGTCCTGTGTATTTCTCCCTGAACATGTGGAATTCCATTATTTAACATTTTGTGCTTCAGGCAAGGAGGTCCTAACCGTCAAATCTGTAAAAATGTAAATATTGTATAATTCAAACAATAAAAAAAACAAAAGAAATAGTGAGTGAGGGACATCATCGATTCTCTCGTTTGCATGTGACTAAATTGTGCATATAACTATTTTGTGAAAAATAAGTGAAACTTTAAATGTCAGAACTTCTTATTTTACATACAATTTTGATGAAATTTTCAGTATTATGCTTGTCTGATTTTTCTTTATTGATTTAAATCAAAATTTTTCTGAGGTGGACTTGTCATTTAACCTCATTAAAATCGATATGCCCTTTATATTAGCGAAATATTATATAATTGCATTTTTTATTATTGATCATAAGTTTGTTTGCATTGAATTATTTACAAACAATTATGATTTAGCATAAACAGCTTCACGAAATTATGAAGATTCGATCAGCGTACATGATAAAGAAATAGAGGGTGGACAAACGATACATGTCATTGATGAAATGAAAGGAACAAAAGTGGGCCAAGTATTGACCCTTGCGGTGCTCCACATATAATTGTCCTGTATTCGGATTGTACACAGTTATTTGGTGCATTGTTTACGATTTGAAAGATAATACAAGATAATAGGTGAATGGCAGTTCCACGGATACCGAAGTTCATCAATTTTGACAGAAGTATAGTACATGTAGTATGATCAATAATGTCAACGCTTTAGATTTAGATTTAATGACGTTAATTGAATCCTGATAAAAATACATCAAATGGTCACGAGGTGATTTATTCACAAATGTTGTTTCCATTCTGTTTTATACAGGACCATTATGATTAGAAGATTCTGCGTTATCATGGCAACTATTTATGCAATGCGAATAATCACCGTCTTGTCTACGGCGTTGCCCGTTTTACCACCGCCAAGCGAGTGCTCTACAATAGTAAGTTACCTTTCAGGCAGTTCTTCGTTAGGGAATGTTTGCCCCTGCGTCGGGGACAGATCCAAGAACACATGAAATGTGTTAAAAATGCTGGTGAAATACCAATGAACAGCTAACATGGCTACACAGAAAAATTGTGGTGTTAACCGGTGTACATAGAGGACCACACCAGTTATTTTACACCGGTGTTAAATTGGTGGTGTTAGTTTTACACCTATAGGTGTTATTACAACACCTTCGGTTGTTACATTTACACTCTTTGGTGTCAAGTTCAAACTTTAGGGTGTATAATTTAACACCTCAGGGTGTGGTCCTCTATTAACCAATTGGTGCCAGTTTTAACACCACAGTTTTACAGTGTATAAGTTCTTTGCGAACCGGGACAGCAGTTTGCTCTAATTATAGGAAACCAAAACCCAAGAAGAGAAGTAATCTTATTGGAAAGAGTTAAATGAGAGGAACAATTAAAAAAAGTTCATCAAAATCGGTTAAGAAATAAGAAAATTATGGCAATTTGAAAACTCTTGTTGTACTTTCTATGGGCATCCTCAAATTGGCAAACGTGCTTCTAAATGGCTGATTTTGTGGACAACTCTTCATTTTTTGTACACAAATTTTCAGATTTTCCTCATCTTTCAAATTGCATCTTGCCTCCTTCTGAGCACAACATATGTCATGGGGAAATATAATCCACACCATATAGGTCAAGGTCAGGTGGAGATAATGTGAAATATGTAAAATAAAGGGGAAAATATGAAAATATGTGTACAAAACAAATGGAGAATTGTCCACAAACTCAGCAATTTTGAAGCACGTTTGCCAATTTGAGGATCCACATAGTAAGTACAACAATACTTTTTAATCGTCCATAACTTGCTTATTTCATAACTGATTTTGATGAAACTTTTTTTAAATTGTTCCTCTCATTTTACTCTTTCCAATAAGATTGCTTCTTTTTGGGGGTCTTGGTTTCCTTTAACTAATGCCCCTAAAACTGTAAAATGCTAATTTCCGCTTCACAGACTCTGTGCATGAATCTGATCAAATGTACTTAAAAAAAAGTTTAGCATGACAATGATTTTTTTACGTATGTTGTTGATTTATAAAAGTCTTATGCATTTATTTTTTTTCGACTTTTTGTTGTTCTTTCGATGGAAATTGTCGGGGACTTAATTTTGACTATAAACCAGATGGAATAATTAGATTTTAATTAGTAAGAGGAAAACTAGTGATACATTTTTTGGATTTTGGCTTAAAAACACTATTTGCATTGGATTTGTACGTAAATTCAAGTTTTAGACCAATTTTGGGTCTGCATTGCACTTATATGTGGGCTAATTTCGGATCCACGTACCCAGAGGTGGCGATTGTGGTCTCAAAAGTTGCGCGGGACGTGATATTAAAAAGTCAGCACGCGATGCCGTCAAAGAATTTCTCATGGGGGATTTATATCGAGGGGGCTGAATTAAATAGGGTTAAGCAGGGAACAACAATGTTGATTTTCACTTTCAACACGGTTCCTTTTTTCTAATTATTCAATAAACTGAAGCAAAAATACATTTTTATCGAGTGATTGGTTATAATTGATTTTTTTTTTAGATAATTGTTACTTTCATATTGTTATTATTTTCGTAGGAATTGGACACCCCTGCTAAAAGACTAAAGGTCGCACTCTTAGTTTGGATGAAGTCGGGATCCCGGTTAAGCGGTATCAAGATGTGCGGTGACTACATGTTCAGTGGCCACGTGACTTCTCTAACCGTTTTAAATCTTTTTATAATAGAATGTGAGTATCATGAGAATTTGAACAAGTTTGTTTAGATTCAACAGTTATAAAAAAAATCATCTTTTTCGAACGTATTGTTCAAAGATTATTACAGCTCTATTCAGCTAATTGATTGTAAGCACTTATGCATTGATGATAATGACAATTATAATAATAGTAGCAATGATACTACTGCTAATAACAACAACAGCAACAACAACAATAATATGATAATAATAATACCAGCACTGGATTATAGAATAGTAAGTCATTAACTAAGTAAAAAATGTATCATTGTATACCGATTGTATTGGGTAGTAGTAATGTCTTTGTTTTAGATAGGCATACTGATAAAGATTTGTACGTTTGTTATCATTCATTGATTCATTTCTAAATATTGTATATAGAGAGAGGGGGCAGGTATGAAGTACGATTCATTGTCTAAATCCAATGCTCATTTCATTCTTTTAATTCACTTATCAATCTGTCAAGAGATGGCGCTCTTTTAGTCCTACACTCAGAGCCATTGAGATTTCGCCCAACTCCGATTTAGGTATCACAAGCGCAAAACATAGACTTGTATATTTAAATGGCACTGTCAAAAAGATCGTAAGAAATAGAGATGAAATGAAGTGCCAGTATATCTGACAAAAAAGGGTACCTTGATATTATCGACATTTTAATTCGATTTGTATTATTGTTATACTGAATGCAGCAGAATATTATGTAAAAACAATTCTGTTGTGAAAACAGGAGGTATGGCAACAACGTACAATTTATGAAAATATTAAGTTTCTATAAATGCATACATCTGTTATATTATGATGTTTTGGATTCTGAATAAAGGAAAAACAAGCTTTAAAAAAATTAACACTTTATCACATTGAACTTGTGAAGTAAAAATACAATTTTTTTTCTTTTTCAGATTCGCCAGGTAGGTTATTTCCTATACGATTGTTGTCAACAGCTATCAACATTACAGGCTCTGTATTGATGGTAATAGGAAGGGGACATTATACTGTCGATGTCGTCATCGCGATCATCCTCGTCTTCGTAGTCTTTCATTATTACCATTCACAAGCAAGCATTTACGTCCTAACGAAGAGCAGCGAGAAGCTACGATGGTTTCCGTTCTTTTATTATTTTGAACGTAACGTTTGCCGAAAGGTTCCGAATGAGTACGAGATTCCCCGAATCTTGGATGCGCTTCGCAGTATTACAAGCAAAATAATGGGCAAAAGGCAGCAGTGAATTGATAATTCATTTTTTTTATCGTACAAACCAGTGCCTCGTGTTTCCAACGATGTAAGTTAAGGGAAACCATTTAAAGTGGATACTCACCATGGCGATAAGATGGTTTTAATTCAAAGAGAAAAATGTTTTTAAAAAAATATTGGTGAAGGCTTGAGGAAAATCCGTTAATATAATAGGAGAGTTACGGAATAAAATCTGTTTTAATATGTGACGCCGTATTCGAGTGGCTCCCACATACATCATGTAATATAAATTTGATTAGCATGTTTTTACTAAAGGTAAGGGATGTCAAATGATGTGTTTAGTAATATATATCCGCCTCAAAAATCAAATCACTTTCACATGACATATGGAGGAGCTGCATGCCCCTTCCTTAACATGCATGTCTTGTCACATTTCTTTTTTCTTAACAAAAATCTAGCGAATTTCTTTTAAAACTGTTTAAAACCCCAAACCAAATAAAAACAGACGCGAGATAGAAATATTGCAAATAAATATACATTTATATAATAAAAATACAGAAAAGCAACATATCGGTGGTGTATTCCTGTTCATGTTCGTGTTTATTCTTTTAAAAAATTTTACCTATTTACTATTCAATTTCCCAAAGCTATATTTCCGGTGTGTCTATAGTTTGACTCAAACAATTGTTAGTCAAATATTATGCTATAGATTGGCTTGTCCTTTTATTACTATTTTTTTCATTATAAAGGCTGCATTATGTATAATTGCTTCGTAATTACGGTAACTGCTGGGTAAATATCCAAGTAGTTTTTTGGTATTGAGTACTAAAGGCCCGGTTCCACTGCACTTACGGATGCAAAGGGGATGTAAAACGGAAAAGAATCTGGCCATCCGTTGAAAAACGTTATGTATCCGTATCTTTGCATACGTGTTTAATACGCTTTGTATCCATCGAGCATTCGTCCACTGTGATTTCAATGTTCGCCCATTTTGTAAATTATCTGGAGCGGATGAAAACGGATGGAGCCACCCCGAAATTTTGCTTGTCCCCTGTACCCGTTTTGAATACGGTTTGTGTCCGTCGGCCTGTAGTAGGACAAGGCCTAAAGGCCTGGTCACGCCGCCCGAGCGTTGTTGGAGCGGAGGTGGAGCGGTAGGGAAAGAGGGTCGAATTTCGCTTGCAAAATGGGGGGAAAAATCGAAAACATAAAAAAACAATCGAAATCGAAAATGGTGAACGGTAGCCAGCGGTGATGATTTTTTTTCTCTCCGCTCCACGACCGCTCCAACAACGCTCGGGCGGAGTGACCATGCCTTAAACGCCTGGTCACACCGCCCGACCGTTGTTGGAGCGGTCGTGGAGCTGTAGGGAGAGAGGGTCGAATTTCGCTCACAAAATTGGGGGAAAAATCGAAAACAAACAAACAAAAAACAATCGAAATCGAAAATGGTGAACGGTAGTGAGCGGTGATGATTTTTTTCTCTCCGCTCCACGACCGCTCCAACAACGCTCGGGCGGTGTGACCAGGCCTTAATATGCAATAATCGCGAACCTTGATCCATTCTAGAGGAATTTGGACACTACAGTGTACGATTTTTCCTATTGGTACTATTTATTAGTTACATGTATATACAGTTGAAGCCAGAAGTTTACATACACCCAGGAAGTCAAACATCATAACATTTACTGTATCTTATAAAATATCTGTGCTATCATGACGAATTTGATAGTCATGCCCCTTCATCACATTGTTTTGTCATCAGGAGCTGAAAAATATTTAGGTGTCATTTTTCCCCAAGATCTTCATATTTTAGACAAATTGAAAATAAAAAAATTGACATAAAAACATTTCATATTTGGGCTAGTTACTTCTCAACACAAACATTTCGGATTTCACATTTTATTCAGTGGTGACATATCATGATAGAAAATGTAGTATAAATCATAGATTTGATATTTATTTTTTTTTATGAAACGATGTTTGAAAATATAATAAAAAACAAAGAATACATTTGGCACGATTATTACTTTTTTCTTAAAAGAAAATTGCACCTGAAATATTCTTTGATCCCAACGGCATCCCAATCAGGCGAAAGAGCTTAATACGTTCTTTCAATAATTGATACCAAATTTGCCATGGTAGTATTTATATATCTGAAGATATAGCAAATTTTACGATGTTTGGCAAGCGAACAAATTTCACTGAATTTCATGGGTGTATGTAAACTTTCAGCCTCAACTGTACATGCCTTACGATATATCTAAGATTAGGCCTACATGTATATACAGTTAAATGTGCTTCAGTGCTGAAAGCAATAAATCAAGCTGAAATAATTTGTATTTGTAATTCACACTCATCAATCATATGGTTTCGTTCATTCGATGAAATCAATTCAATTGGTTGGGTGAGCAATACGTATGTCTGTAAAGTGTCTAGATTATCGTATCTTGCATTCAATTAAGTTTTTTTTTATATACGATTATGATATTTGTATGTGATGTAAATAATTTCATCAATGTAGATTTCTATTGGCTGAACTTATAAGCTTTCAGATTTAATATTTAAGTATGGATTACACACTAATAAATATGAATTAAAATATTGATAAAGATAAGCCTTTTAGGAAACTGTTATATGCAGCTGCACATTATTATTTCTGAAGAGTCAAGTTTGACTAGGAAAATGTCACCTGGAGTCAAGTCTGTTTCCCGTAAAAAATGATCCATTCCGAATCACTTTGACTTTGAGTTACTCAGCTGGTTTTCAGCTGATCTCACACCATTTAAATTCAAATCGATTCGCAATCTGAGTCACTATAACTCTTGGAAGATTTGATTCTAGGCTGACGATACTATTCAGAGCACTCTTAAAAATATTGGGCAAAAATGCTCCATGATGGTAATTATGTATCCAACCAACATTGGGCATTTCTTTTGGGCATTATTATTTATCCAGTGTGATGAAAATTTTGCTCATTCTTAAGTAATTTCTGCTTATTTTTTAACCTTACTGGACAATATGCTTCCCGCATTGGGTAAAATACCGCCCAAAATTGGTTGGATACATAACTACCCTCGTGCTGGTTAAAATTGTGCCCAATATTTTTTACAGTGAGCCAAATTTGACTCAGCAGGAACAAGCGTGTAACTATTTGCCAAGAAACTTTCATTTTCTATAGTAATGATAGTAAGAGTACTGTGTAGTGATGGCGACATTTTGTTCTATGAAAATCTGAATTTTGAAAGCTACATTCACAATCGCTTTCTAATACTTTTCAAGAGACGGTAAATCAAGATAGAACTGAAATAATTGCTTAATAACGCACGAAACAATGCAAAGAAAATGTAATATGTATCTTATTCCGCTTATACAAAAGTGTCTTGCTCGATACATGTCTTTCTTATCTAGAAATCTGATTCAAATATTGGAAAACGTTGATGTGTGACTATTACTCCGAATCTTTCACTACGCCTACTTATCTTTAAGCACTTTTCTTGCACCTATACTCTGTAGGAATTTCAGCTTTATCTTTATTATGCAATGTAAAAATTAAATATAATACATTCTATCACCTCACTTTCGTATTGAAAGGTGAGAATATTGGACAACATTAGTTGGTACTAGAGGAATTATGTACCATTTTACACGTTTTATGATTCTTGCCAAATTGTGTAACATATTAAGCTATTGTTCGTTAAGGAATGATGAGTCAAAATAGTATGGTTACACATTTTAACCGAGTATGCGCTCGCTATTTCTTTCTCTAGAAGATGGTAAACAGCAAAAACTGTGGTGTTAACCGGTGTACATAGAGGACCACACCAGTTATTTTTCACCGGTGTTAAATTGGTGGTGTAAGTTTTACACCTACAGGTGTTATTACAACACATTTTGTTGTTACATTTACACTCTTTGGTGTTATGTTTAATCTCTAGGGTGTAATTTTAACACCTCAGAGTGTGGTCCTCTATTAATACCAATTGGTGTCAGTTTTAACACCGCAGTTTTTACAGTGTACCTTGAGGAAATTGACGGGCTAACTTTTTAAGCTATTTTTGTTCATTAAGAAATGATGAGTGAAAATAATATGGCTACAAATTTTTAACCACGTATATGCCTGGTAATTTTTTTGTTTGACTTTAAGATGGTAACTATAGGAAATTGGTCGACTAACTTGGTATTAAAGAGTTTGCCTTACATTAGATATTATGCCAAATTATTTAATCTAAATTAAGCTATCTGTGTTCATTATCATGGAATGATGACAAACAACCCAATATTGGGTACACTGTTAGAAAAAATAAAAGAAGTTCCTGCAGCAGAGTCTCGAGAACACCTGTAATCTTACCGAATTGCGTAATCTTACAGGAAATTGGTATTTGATGTATGGAATCTTACAAATTTCCTTGAATAAAACACCCTTTTCCCCTTTTTAAACAGACCTGTTCTGTTAAATTGCAGAAAAATTCTTGTTTTATGAATTTACAGAATGACTATTACGCAATTCGGTAAGATTACAGGTGTTCTCGAGACTCTGCTGTAGGAACTTCTTTTATTTTTTCTAACAGGGTAGAAAAGGAACAAGCATGTTTGCTGTGCATTTTCCCCCCAAATATTTGACAAAATGCAAGTTTAAAGGGTAAACCTCAACGCAACATCGCATGAAGTTTGCTAAGTATTTGGTATCATTTTACCCTGCAAACAAACATGTTCCCATTTTACTAAGTATTGGCCAAACTCTTTTTTAGAGCGCACGAGGGTGTGGTGATTCAGTAGGCCCTACTACTTATGCTTACTGTCAATGACATATTTCACAAGAACGAGCAGTGCGACCCCCTTGCCCAATGTTAATACATACATATATATATATAATATATTACGATCATGACGATATTACATGTTCCGCGTGTTGGACAAAGGGGTAATGCACAGTAGGTTCAACAACGTTTATTTTCAAGTTCAAATTTTCGACGCAAACCTCACGTCTTCGTCAGGGATACATTTATACAAATAAATGTACATATACGTTGCGAATTCAAAATATTATATTGGCTTCACTTGTGAATATGTTTGTTTCTTCCTCGATTGTTTTGATTCCTCTTAAACACTTTGTCACATACCTTCAACTGGGTAGTTTATCTTGCCTGTCAAACAAAAATTGCATTTATATTATTGTGCAATTGCTTGATACTCGCGCCCTCTTTTATTACATTCTGTTTAAAGAAGTAGTCGCGTGGGACGAGGCTGGAATGAATTACGTATTTAAACTTTGGCGCATTTTTTGTGTTTGTTTGTTTGGTTAGCTTTTTCTGTGCCAATCACTATTCCGAATAACTGAAATGTTACATAATGTATTTTGCCTGTGTATGGCTCGCCTAAATGGCATTGCAATTGTGAGGTAACCACTGTAGTTCAGGTCCCAGATTATTTCAATCGGGTTTGCATTTCCTTGCCTGTATGTCGATGAGAGGGTCTGTGATGTCACACTTTATCTTCTTTTCTTTTAGCATTTTATTATTTGAGTCATCGATCACTTCAATTTCGGCTAAAAGGGAACACTGGCGTACAGATGGAGGGATCTCCCCACCCCCCCAAAAAAAAATCGATCAAGAAAAGAAGAAGAAAAAGAACGAGAGAAGGGTGAACTATGAAATTATTTTCTGAATATTATGTCAAAATATATCGCAACATTGGATTTTTTTTGTAAAAAAATTGAAAAATTTGGTCTCACGCACCTTTTTTTTCATTTTTTAAAAACATATTTTACGCAATAAGCAATATCTTGTCTCCTCATTTTTTTTCCTCATTACGCCACTGAAAAGGAAGGTCTTTTTTGATTAAAATATATTCGGCTGCATTGCTGTATGGTCATGTTAACACGTTACATGACGAATCACACCAACTCTCCAAATCATTTGAGTAAAGAAGGGCAAGAATAATAAGACCTAAAAAAGGCAGTATTCTTCGTTACGCGTTCGTGATGCGTATGTCACTGATCTGTGCAAAATGTCATTACTTTGTAACATACTTATCCCATTTGATGAAAAACACACACGCTTGTTTGCTTTTTATATCAATATTCAACTCGTTTCTGGATGGCGTGGAACTCGAATGGAATGTTTATAATCGCTCGTAGTACCATTGCTAACGATAAAGAATTTCCATATATTTGTTTATGCATTTTCTTCCATGACGTTGTTTTAGGTGATAATACTTGTTGTGTATTTAAATGAGTATATTCCAGAATCATATGGCGTTTTTATTGTGGATAATAAATAAAGATACCTTTTTCTTGGACTATTTGATGTGACATGATCATTTAATTGTTTTCTTTGAGTTAAGTGTCCAAATCCTGACATTGTTCATCACATATTGACAATGCATACATTTTTATAATTGTGGTGTTTTTTTACCGTTTATTATTCATTTTTTACTTGATTATTTGCCTGGGTTAGTTAGTTAATTCTTTCCCTTTTCTGCTTTAATTGTTCAAATAATATGTCATTTGGTTCATAAGGTCAATTTCCTTTTAGCTGCTAAACTTTTAGTATAATGCTTTTATGATAATAATAATAATGATAATAATAATAATGATAATAATAATGTTCTTTATTGATACGTCAAAAAACATTCGTTGCAGCCAAAGGCTGAATTGCAAATGCTAGTACAAGGTAAAAAAAGACATATAGATTGACAAAAAACCCCGCAAATATACAAACAAGGTATATATTATTTTCACTTTTTCATTTCATTTATTGGTTTCTGCAACACTTTTTCATAAACACATGAGCAATGAAAATACAATAATAATATACATATAACTGACAAGCAAAACATTGAACATAATTGCATTTTCTATTAATATATATATATATATATTATATATGGTAACAAATACAAAGGAAACAGTCAGTCAATACACAGTAAAGAGTGAACTCCATTCGACCTTGCAAAGGTAATCGGAAACATAAATGAGTGGCGATATGGAATGAGGTTGATCAAATAGGTTTGAAAAAATCACTTAACATTTAACACGTGTGGAACGGAAACAGTATTTCATACTTTATTTTTGTCTATGATTTATTTCATGTTTGTACTATTTATATTGTTGTTTAATAAATAAATTGAATTGAATAGAATTTTCAAGAGACCACTGACTTTAGTAAGAGTTCATTTATAATCATCCATTCACTCGTTCAAATACGCAAACGTTTTCTTCCATTTTCATAAGTACCATTCTTCAATACATACATAATACATAACCATTTAATAATGATAATAATAATAATTATTATAATAATGATAATAATAAATATAATAATAATGATAATAATAGTAATTATAATAATAATAATAATAATTGGAGTTTTAAAGGGCTTTTTGTCTAAAGATACAAAGCACTGCGATGATAACCCAGCTACAGCAGTGCTGCCTACATGCGTTTTTGCATTCGAGATTTTTTTTTTTCTTACCCGGTACCCAATCACCTCACCTATGCTGAGTGCAGTACAATGTGGATAAATTTATTGCTGAAGGAAAACAGACCATGGCTGGAATCGAACCCACGTCCTTCAAATTGAAAGACGAGAGTCACATCCACAAGACCATGACGCCTCACACATTTGTGATAAAACAATATAGACATATATTTAGGAGGCGTGATTCCCTAAAGGCAGAAGCTTTTGGAGGGATACGCCTGTAACACATATGAAGCAACTTAACTCAGTCGGTAAAGTGTCTGACTGTCGAAACAAACGTCGTGGGTTCGAGTCCACCCTCGGCTGATGACTGAAGCCAGCGATATGTGTAAAAGTCCCCCACCCCCCCCCCTATCTTCATTGATGCAGACTTTGTTACAGTGGAGAATACTCTTCCTTCGAATAGGATGTTAAATGGAGGTTCCTTCGGATGGGATGTTAAATGGAGGCCCTGCGTATAGAGGACAGTCACCACCTTTGCACATTAAAAACCCACAGGGAAAACTCTGGTGTATTATTCCATCTACACTCCCTCAGTCAGATCGGGGGAAAGAGCTGTTGATCATGAAAAATATAATAATATTGATGATGATGATGATGATGATAATAATGATGATGATGATGATGATGATGATGATGATAATAATGATGATGATGATAATAATGATAATAATAATAATAATAATGATAACAATAATAATAATGATAATAAAAACAATAACAACTATAATAATGATTACGATGGTATAATGAAAATAATAATTATAATGGGGGAACAAGAGAAGTTTGTTTTGTTGCTTTACTAATGCATGATGTAGGTTTTCTAGGCACAATCAGTTGTTATGATTAACCTCATCCTTTTGAAACTTATTATAAGTTTGCTTGCCGCAACACAAGAACGTAATTATAGTTGTCCCCACTGCTCAGTTCTAAAACAAACGATCGACCAGCTCGTTTTCAAAGCTATATCCAGAAACGTTCATAACAACTGGCAACAATTGGTGAATAGTGCCATCTACGTTTAAAGCTGTCTATCTTAAAGGGATGGCCCGGGCTAAAAGTATTTAAAGCCTAATAAATAGAGTAGAATTCACTGAGCAAAACGCCGAAAATTTCATCAAATCAGATAACGAATAACCTTATTGAATTTAAATTTTAGCAATATTTTGGGAAAAAAGTCGTCATAAATATTCATTAGGTGGGCTGATCATGTCACATCTCCACTTGTTCTTTTGTATTTTATTATATGAAACTAGGTTTATTCAATTTTTTCTTCCAAGAACTAGAAAAATTGGATTGATAACTGATTTATTGCATTAGATATTTATTGCTGCAACTTATTTCATTATAAGGGGGACATTATTATTCACACAAGTATGAAATAATGAAAAAAATATGATTTTATGTAATAACATAAGAAAATGGAAAGTGGAGATGTGACATCATCAGCCCGCCTGATGAATATTCATGACGAATTTTTTCGCAAAATATTGCTGAAATTTTATACTTCATTAACTTTATGATCTGTTATCCGATTTTAATCAAATTTTCGGCATTTTGCTTAGTGAATTCTACTCTATGTATGAAGATATAAATATTTTCAGCCCGGACCATACCTTAACAGCCCACAGATGCGTGTGATTCAGACTCCTATTCACTCACGTATCAAATCACAGCTCGTCAAAAAAAATAATAATAAATTAACAAACAGAAACGACGCCTCTCCCCCCCAAAAGGTAAATGAAATCACTCCAGAGATTTCATTTTAATTCACCGAGAATAATCGCAGCTCACACTGCTCAAAAAATAGGTCAATTGAGTACTTGTCCTGCCGAAAAAAAACCTGATACAAGTCTAACCACAATCTCAGTCAATTTGCAGTAAGGACATAAAACATACCCCCCCCCCTAAAAAAAAGAACTGCAATGCCGTTAAAATCAATTGAAATAAGACAAAAAACTAGCTTCTACACACATTCAATGGCAGCCAAATTAAGAGATTTAATAATAATAATAATAATAGGCATCTATATAGCGCCATCTATCTAGAAATATTCTATTCCGAGGCGCACAAAAAAGAAAGAATGAGAAAGTTTGGATGAGTGTCAAAGAGCCAATAACTAATACTGTTAGAAAAGATAAGATTTGAGTTCAGATTTGAAGGTCTCCAGTGATTGTATAATTCTTAAATTTAACGGCAAATTACTCCAGAGAGAAGGTGCTGAGGCTGAGAAAGCTCGTGCACCATATGCTACTCGTGTCTTGGGAGTTTTAAGAAGTTGCTGTGATGATCTCAGGCTTCGAGCTGGTGCATAAGGCGCGACAAGGTCTTGTAGATATTTTGGTGCCAAACCATTTAGAAAAAAAATGGAACAGTACTAATCCATTTTAAATGCAAAGTGTAGTTTACCATGCTCACTTATAAAATGCCCAGAAATTGCACCCCTTCGAACTTTAACTGATAGCTTGTTCAGTTGTTCGCACTAATGGTGTAACACTTGCAATTATTTCCCTTATTAACACGCGTGTTAATTACAATAAACAACATCAACAACAATCATGACAATAGTATAGTATTTGTTTTCCGTATTAAAAAATAATAATAACAAAAATACAAAACGGATGAATAGCCCATATTCAGTTTTGTCAACGTGACAATACTGTTCTCCCATCATGCAAAAATAAGGACTACTTTGGTTGCGGGCCTGATCGAAATAAAAAAAATGAAACGTAACTCTCAAGCATAAAAGATTACAGAATGCGCTGAAAATTCCATTGAATTCATAAAGAATCAACAAACTTATACATATTCAGAGATTCAATGTCACAGTGCTTCCACTCTTCCTGGAATCCAGGAAATTCCAGGAAGTTTTGCTATTTTCCAGGATCATTCCAGGAAGTGAGGAATTCCAGGAAGTATATCATTTTCGAGAATGATATCATATTATCTGAATATTATGTCAAAATCTGTCACAAAATTGGATCATTTTAATTGAAATGTCAAAATTTTTGCTCGCTCGCGACTCTTTATAAACTTTTCCCGTTAGGTCAGGTTTTGCCCCCTCAAAACTTTTGGCTCAATTACGGCCATGGGCCCTATATTTCATGTTTTGTGTGTGTATAGAAGAGAATTATAACTTATGGAAGACTGGAGAACCTTCCAGAAAATTCGAGGATATTTTGTAAAATTTCAAGATCTTTCAGAGTAAATTCCAGGAAGTTTCGTTTTGAAAAGTGGAAGCACTGCTGTCACTATAATATGTTACATTGTTATGATAATTTTGCATATTGTTACCCTATTGGCTCGGTACAAAATTCCTGAAGCTTTAGAGAGGAGGAGTGTAGGAAGTCTCCTGTGCAGTCCCTTCACTCGAGTTAAGGGTCTTAATGTACAGCTGATGGTTGCACGGGCCTAATCACAACTGGCAGGCCATACATATTCGTTCGACCCGACCCATTGCTCGATTTTTAAATTTGATGTTGCTGATTTTTACTCTCTCAAGTGGTCATTTTAGGTCATTTTAGGTCATTTTACTCTCTCAAGTGATGGATTTGGTCCCGTCAGGTGTAGTCTTCATAAATGCTGATTTATTTCTAAAATGAGCCGGTCGAGGTACCCTTTTCTGTTCAGATCTGGAATGTCAGACATTTATCCTATTTACTGGTAGTAAACATTCAACCCTCGAATTTCCTCCTTATTTTTTATGAATTCTTTTTAAGTGCCACATTAACACACGAGTCTATGGGAAAGTAATTAGGCCTGTGAGCCCTGATACTCATACCTTGTGTACTAAACGCCCTCTCGCTCCCGAATTGAAACAGCAAGTTTCGTTTGTGCTAGTCTTCATGGTCTTTGCGTGGAGACACACTTGTTGATCAAAGTTTCAATCAGGGTCTGTGCCTGCAGACTGTGATGAGGGGAGGGGGCGGGGGATGCCACTGAAATATTCCATTCTCCAACTCCCATTCACATTTAATTTTGTCTGGGATACTTATTGAAATCCATCTCACTCGAAGGTAACCTTATATCTCTACCATTTTTTTTCCGTTGGATAAAGGCCTATAAATTGGCGTCTTGATTGTCTCCATGATTGTAAGTTTTCTGGAAGATTTTTTTTTCTTTTTCGTATCCAAGGCCAATGAACCAATTAGCGCCGAGACCCGGCTTCAGTCTTATTCAGACTGTCTTGTGAGCCGCGGGGTTTCATGTGAGTATGTGTGCGCGTATGAAGGTGTGCTGTGTGGGGGTGGGTGGGTGCGTTGACACGCGTGTTGGGAATTAATTTCAGTCTTTGCAATACACCCTTAAAATTCTGGGCAACATACTGTCCATACAACAATTGGTAAAACAAAAAAATCCAACTCTGGGTAGTTTTCAACAAATATTTTGTAGTTTTCACCCAAAGCACACATTATTGGTTCAAAACTACCGACAATTTGGATAAAGTTTTAACCAATTGATGTGTGGAAAGTACGTCGCCCAACATTTTTAATAGTATGGAATTAAAGGAACAAACACGGAGTAGAGAGAATCCGGTAGAGGATAATCAATCGAATCGATGATTTTATGTTATGACTTAAAGACATTAAATGCGACTAGCTTATCACTGTAAAAAAGAAAAAAAAATGGGTCAAATGTTTTCCACCACGAGGGTAATTATGTGTCCAACCAATTTGGGGCAGTATTTTACCCAATGCTGGAAGCATATTCTCCAGTAAGGTAAAAAAAAAATAAGCAGCAATTACTTAAGAATGGGCAAAATTTTCATCACACTGGATAAATGAAAATGCCCACAAGAAAGGCCCAATGTTGGTTAGACCATGGAGCTATAGCTCCATGCTTATACTCAATATTTTGTTAGAGTGTATATTATGGTTTATACCTAGTGTACACAGAACATCATCAGACACGCGACGCATACATGGCATACAAACTACTACAAAACACTCTTCGTCATCATCAACCATTTGATAAATGTGATTATAGATTGAATAGCGGCTCGAAAAATATGACGTCATGAATTCAAAACTTTTAAAATCCATATTTTTACGATGGATATTTATCCCATCACTATTTTTTCTGATACAACAGCTGTTGCTCAAGCTTAGTCATTATCAGGATGAACTTTTTTTATTTATTTATCTTTAGAATTGTGTTTAGTACCATTAGTATAGTACCATTAGCCAATATATATATATATATATATATATAAATATATATACATATATCAGACTCGAGATCGCATCTTTTTGCGCTTCATCTACTCTTTCACTGGTTTACAACTTGAAAATGCATCATGAAATTAATTCAAACTCAACGAGCTTTTAAAGGGGAATCCAGCCTTGGCCATAAAATGTTGTGTCGGGAAGGAGAAAAATAAATTAAACGGAATGGTGAAAGTTTGAAAGAAATTGGACAAGAAATAAGAAAGTTATAGCTGCTTTAAAATTCAGATCACTAATACTATGTAGATTTCAAATTGGCAACTCAGTAAGTAAATTATGACAAGGGGCAAGGACAACTTTCTCATAGGCCATGTACTTTATTATCAGGGATTTATGGTTTTCTCTTAAGTACCCATTCCCCTGGGGCAGTAATCTAAATATAACGCATGTAGTATATTGTTTAATGTCCTCATGAAAGGAAAATATAATTTGAAATAAAACTTTTGGGAAAAATGACATTTTAGCCAAAATATGTATTGGAGTACATGGAGGAATAGTCCTTGCCTTGCATCACTATGACATCCCATATGCGGCCAATTTGAAGTCTCCATGGGTATAGTGATTACCAATATTTACAACTTTTAAAAATTCATAACTTTCTTGATGTTTGTCCAATATTGTTCAAACTTTCACCTATCAACTTGTCTGATTTTTCTTTTCCTTATAAAAACAATTTTTTATTTGGGTTGGATTCCCCTTTAAGTCCTGGCCACGCGCCACTTGATGTAAGAGGCGGGGTGATCTTTTGCACAATTGAATTATTCCTCGAAGTGCTTACAACGAAAATAATTACATTTTGTACAGAAAATAGTGTTTATAAAGAAATATACATCGAATTTCGACCTTCATTATAGGTTGCTTCCCAATTAAAGGAAGGTATAGGTCCTCCGGGCAAGGGCACTTTGGACCTGTCCTGTTTCTGTCTATCATATGTGCCTGATTAGGGTCTATACTGTGAATGCAGGGGGCACGTGTTGCGAATCACCTAAAATGCACATTTTAACAAAACGATGAAGTCCTGAAAAATCAAAGGATGTAAATGAAAGGAAAATCGAAAATGAGGTGAAAAAAGTAGATCAATTAAATTTCTTTATTTACTTCTTCTTGAAGCTTCTATACGTATATACTTGTTATTTTGAATTCTTCCATCTTCCTCGTTTTCTTCTTCTTGTTCTGTTCTTCATACTTCTTCTTCTTCTCCGTGAAGCGTGAAAGATAGGTCACTCAAACCACTTTAAACCATCGTTAAAATATTTCAAAATATCTTGAAATAAACCTCGCAAAAACTGGAAATCAATTTTCGAAATCATAAGTTGATAAACATATTACAGAATATTTATTACTAAAGTAAAATACTACTAAATAAAACAAGCAATATAACAATTTCATCCAAACAGCCAAATGTCTCAAAAATGCAATGACAATTTCTTGTAAACATGGTCAAAGATATTTATTTGCTAGGATAACCACGACCACGGAATATGATTCATTCAGTTTGTGTTTCAGTTGAAGTTCAGTTGGACGGCGGAATTTCACGGGTGCTTCCAGACTTTGGTCGATCCGTGTCTTCTTGTAGAAATGATGTATCGCTTTCGATTTGCTGAAAGCAAAGAATTGAGGCATAATGATGCAAAAATACAATTAGTTCTGCAAACGCGTCAGGTTTGCGGCGGAGTACGAGAAAACCACACATCCCCAACTCTTTCCGGTGGGATCCAAAAATTACAAGGTGTAAAACTTCAGAATTTTATTACTAATTTGTCAAACTTAACAACGCATGTAATTGATACAAATCATGCACTGTTAAGATTGAATAATGTGTAGCCACAATTGCATCACGACACGGCCGTGTCGTTCATGAATAAAATAATGGTAACCAATTACTCACGGGGGCATTGACTATCTACCTCGCTGGCAATGCAACCTTGTGTAAAATATTGTCCAATGATATTAACGGTATTGTAAAGTTAATGATATGCCATTTATAGTTGTTATGCTGATTTCATGTGAAAGCACCCAAAATAACAACAGAACAGTCCACCATCTTGAGACACCATTCAGTGTCGCAGAGAATTGCTTTGACATTATAAATCGCTGCATTTTCGTACTCACCGCTTTGTTTTACATTAGACGCAAAATCAAATGATATTACATTTTTGGTTTATTTAAATGAAAAGAAATAGAATAAAATTCACATTATTTGTTAAATATCTTTGAAAGGAAAGTACCTCATTACTGTTACACTGTAAAAAAAACAAAAAAAATTACAAAAGAAAAAATTAGATTTTACAGAAAATGAAAAAGAATTTATCTAAATCATTCTCTAAATTGTTCATTACACCAACGGTTTTCTACAATTTTACAGAATAACTGTTTTTTTAAAAAAGGGGAAACAGTTTTACTACAATAAATTTGTAAGGTTACATACACCAAATACCAATTTTCTTAACTATATGATATACATTATATAAAACATGCTATTTTAAAAAAATTACATTTCGTTCTGTTGTTTTTTTTACCAAAGGATAATAAATGAGGATTAAGGATTCAGCTTGCAAAACATGACGTTACAAATCAATAAATAAAGAGATTTTGATAACATTTATAGTTCTGGATGGATTATGATATACCATTAGCTATGTATTTTATCATTTGTAATGCTGTTTTACAATAAACCTTTGTCAGGGTGAACTTCCCCTTGAATGGATCCCGCATTATCATATGTTCATGTCCATGTTCCTTGTGTACCTTGATAATTTTGATGAATCATATTAGATAATGACCTGTCGAGAATTTACCTGGGGCCCGTTGCAGAAAGAGTTGCAATCAAACGCAACTCTAAAAATCATGCGCAACTTGATTTTCAACCAATCAACAGCGCGCATTTGGGACTTGCGATTGATTTTTTGAGTTGCGTTTAAACGCAACTCTTTCTGCAACGGACCCCTGATGGCACATCATGAAGTGCCCATCTTTATGACACACTGAACTACGTTACTACCTTAGAATTTCCAAGAGGGCGTCACAGATTCGATGCGATTTGATTTCTATTATTTTCTTGAAATGGAGCGGAATGTTATACAGACCGAACAAATCCTGAAGACGGCTGGTATATCCTTGAGAAAAACAAAACCATCATGTGTAAGCCATGCCACAATTCTTCCAACTCCAAACCAACAATGAGTTGCCCGAAATGAAGTTTTTGAGAATCATTGAGTTTTAAAAAAGCACATCCTAACCTTTGAAATGATGTATAACTTATATATATCTAAAGTATAACCAAAATTTATCCCGGAGGGGGGGGGGGGGGCGAGTCGAATATATTGCTGGACACATGCGTAACAAAAAACGCGTTTAAAGGGATCGTTTTTTTATACCCTTACCGCGCGTGCACTCGGTAAGGGTATCAAAAAACACCGATTTTCAATAAAATGGTTGGCTTTGAAAGACTGGTCAATCGCGGGGTCAAACGAATTTAGTTTTTTTTTTCGAAAGCCTTTTTTTAAGACTAGCCAAACGTGTTTATGGTACCCCCCCCCCCCAGCTTCTCCCCGGGTTCATATTCTGTTAACAACTTACTTAGGGGCCAAATGTAAAGCCCGCGAAAAACTTGTTAAGGGGGTTATTTTGCACACAAAATTCAAATTCAAAAGTTTATTGATATAAAATCCTGACATTTAAGGGTCATCATCAAAAACAAAGAAACATAAGAAAAAATAATAATACAACATAAACATAGTGACAATGAGGTATTAAAAAAATACAAAGAAAAGAAAAACAGAAGAAAAATACCAATCTTGGATGAAATGTTAGATGCGAGATACATAGATGCATACAATATACATACACATACATAATATACCTAAACATTAATACACCCATATACAAATACATAAGTATGATATCATATTTTACTTTCAAGCATCCTAAGTCTCTCCACACAGAGAAAAATTCGTTTAGTTTGTGTATAGAAATAATTTGTTCACGCATGTGTACAGCAATGCCCCCCCCCATGCCAAACAAGTACTTTATTGAATGCATAAGAAACTAGGCGAGAGCATTCACAAATTCAGCATTCACGGTCCACAGAAAACCTGTCTCAATCTCAAAGAAACGCCTGTATCTTGTTTGCCATTGACTATTTCAACTTGAAATTTTGACAGTCTGAATAGGAAGATTACTCTCTCAAATATAGGATTTTCTTTTATCTTTTCTCTTTTATAGGCAACTCCAAATCATATAATTTTGGCAGCACACATACAAAAATAGATCAAGAAAGACATCGACAACTCCTTTTATCAAGTTAATTCTACACATACTAGAAATCTCCAGGAACTGCATGCCCACTTGTTTTTATTTTTCAGAAGTAGGCCGTTCATAGGTCACCATCCAGTCTACCCCGTCTTTTTTTTCTTGAACAAATAGGAACAATCAAGCCATAAGCCGTTCAGCAAATATGGTCCTGGCCCCGGACGCGTGCCGAACTTTGAGAGGATTATACAGGTTTCTGGGCCCCCGTAACACAAAGGTTAGTGATCACTCGATAATTTGAAAGAGCAATTCTGATTGGTTTCTCATCAGTCTACTGAGCAAAAAGTGCATGCAACGATGATCTTGATAGGCCATTTCTTTGAGCGATTAATAGCTAGCATTTGTGTTACGTGGCCCAGGTTAGATCACGTTGATCATGTTGATAGAGAGAGAGAGAGAGAAAAAAACACGAGCGAAATAAAATGGGGTAGAGAGAGAATAAAAGTAGAACCTGATCCGAAGAGGGAGATAGAGAGGGGGGGGGGGGGTGGCAAATTGTAGTCAGGGTGTAGAAGCGGGAAATATCAAGCAAGGAACATAATCATTTATTTTGTTTTTATTCAAACTTAATTTTATTTGCTATGATTTACATGAATCAGCAGCAGTCTTACATGTAGCAGTCCTTTCCATCTATTTCATTTATTTTGCACTCTCCATTTTTTTATAGTGATTATTTGCAGGAAACTGATCCTCAATGTGCTGCACTCAACCCAGGTGAGGTAAATGGGTACCGGTAGGAAGTTAATCCTCAAAGCTGTGTGCGCTGTGAACGCCTAGCTTAGCCTGGTAATACAGGAACGCCTTGAACACCTAACAAGGTGGATATGTGCGCAATATAAATACCCTACATTTATAATTATTATTATTATTATAAACATAAAAAACTCCAATCATTATAGTACTGATTTAGAGCAAATCTTATTTCATTCTGATGACTATAAGCATCGAAAATTTAATATCCCCACGAACTAAACTACGACAATAGAAATTATGACAACCATTGCTACTAATATGGGGGCACGGGATTATGTCAATTAGAGGGGTACTCCGGGATGGAAAAACTTATTAAAGTCTTGTAACAAAATTGAATTGAATTTATTTTCATACTTCACAAGATAACAAAATAATAACACGATACAAGAAATACATTTGATTACATAGAAAATGCAAAGATAATGGCAGTATATAAAGTTGAATATGAAGGAACCTGCATAAAAAGCAGAGCTTGTAATGTATGCAGGTTCCTTAAAGTAATCATGAAGTTCGTAAGGAGATCGGACACTAAAGAAAAAGTTTGGCTACAAAGGAAAAGGCAAAGATTAGCGCAAATCATGGGGTAAAGAATTAGAGGAAAAGTGAACAAGTGAATTATAGGAGGGGGATGAGCGAAGAATGAAAAAAAAATATTACAAAAACTATATCACAGAATATTAACGTTTAGCAATATTTTGTGAAATCAGTTATGATTACGCATGTTGTCATGAGTAGGCTGTGATTATCCATGCCCCCACTTTCCCTTTTCTCAGTTATAATCACTTGTTCACTGCAACCATCCTGCCTGTGGGGAATCTACAGGTAGGACTATGGTATGCCAATTCTGTACATAGCACACACTTTAAAAAATCATTAAAATATCACTTTTGTGTGGCTTAGTAACTTGGGAATATTTTTTGTATTCACCAGCGCGCTCAAAAACTTGAATTTTGTTCATATTTATGTGCACGCCCTCTATTGGTAGAAAGTAACATGACAAGAAAATTTTCATTTTTCAATCTCTATTTTTGATTAAGAAAAAATAATTCAGAGAATTAGATTTACATGAGAGAAAACTGACAGTGTAAGAAATCAAGCATTTGCCCCATAGAAAAAGAGAAAATAATCCATATATTGCTACCCTTATTTAGCCACACATAGAGATGTAACTGAGAAAAGGTAATAACCTTGTTCATTGAATGAGTGATTATATCAAACCATGATAATTACTTTGCCGTAAAATGCATGTGCATGTGATGTGTATGTCTCCCTTCAACAGAAATAAAGAATGATTATCTGCAATGATCTGTCAGGTTAAGCCTGTCGTCAGTAATTTCTTTCCCATTCTTTGTGGATACAATTTGCATAAATATCATTTCATATAATATATTGCAAAACACTAATTGGGAATATGATATCACCAGCTTGCTTATATATAGCATATTCATGTCGATATGCACAGAACTACATGTTCCACCGATAAACGCAAAGTTTTAAAATGTCATGACTTTTTATTATTCCTTGTCGGATTTTGACCAAGGGATTTTGATGACACTTTTAGTGTTGTGTTTGTCTGGTTTTCCTTCATCTGTTCAAATCATATTTTTAACATGGAGTACGCCTTAAATCTTTGCAAAATCTCGAACAACCACAACTATAGAGTAACGGTCCAGTCATACCAATGAAACCAACCTCGAACAGACCGATGGTCTGCCAATAAAAAAGCGTAGTAGTTTTGATCGGGGCTGGGGTCGGTTTCACTAGCATGATGGGTGTGACTACCACCCAATGCCAATGCCTTGTACATTATGCATGCTACGTATTCAATGAATGTGAAAATAAGGTGCTTAAATCTGAGGCTCCTGTATTGTTATTTTCCTGATGCCTAACCTGAGAGAAGAAAAGGGTGACTTGATTCTTCTGGCGTTCTTCCAAAAAGTTCTAATCCTTATCCGCCGGATGTAATAGATACTGCCCCCGGTGATGATGGCTGAACGACCCATCTTTATAGCCGACCTCAGGCCAAATTTCAATCGGCATTATCAGTTGGGCTTCAAAGGGGGGACTACTTACCCTTCTCAAAGTTCAAGTGGCTTCATTGTTGGTGGAAGATTACCATTTCCATGGGTCCTTTACCTGAGCTGCTTTTGGCCCGTGGGGACGCCGCGATGTGGCTTCTTTGCCAATTAATGTCTGATTGCTTGTCGCGAAAACTAATTGGGGGTAGAGTCAAGAGGACCAAATTAAGGAGGAAGAGCATAGGATAGCATGGCGTTCACCACTTCCAATCTTCTTTTGGGGGCTATTCATTGGTTGAAGTGGCGCTTCCGAAATGTAATTTTGTAAGGATAATGAAACTACAGGTTGATGCAGATTTAACCGCAGAAAGAGAGCAAAACCAAAAAGAAAATTTTGTTAACGCATTAACTAGTTAGATAAAACTGCGTTGCTGCTGCTGCACTATTATCAATAATTCCTCCTCTTCTTTCTTTCTTTTCTACTACTACTACTACTACTACTACTACTACTACTACTACTACTACTACTACTACTACTACTACTACTGCTGCTGCTGCTGCTACTACTAGTGCTAGGCGGCCTTGTACTATTGCTGCTGCTACTACTGCTAATTCCACTACTACCACCAGTACTACTACTACTACTACTACTACTTCTAACTCCACCACCAATACTTCTGCTACAGGAACTTTCCAATGTCAAACCTATCATGGAGTTAAGGCAGGGTGACTTTACATCTTTATTTCATTTTCCCATAATAATAACAAATTAGTCTAATTAATGTAAATTTTAGAAACATTAAGAGCAAACAATATGGACAAGGACCATGTCGCACATAGAGGGAGGGGTTACACTTGTCCTTAGCATGTCTGCTAGTATACATGTAGATGATATAGTACAGAGTCCTAATAATAACCATGGACCTACCGTCAGAGTGGTAGATCCATGTAATAACTATAAATATGCATCGTTGTGAAAATACTAGAATTGGAGTATGACTGATTAATCTAGACGTAAAATTTTTCATAGGTAATTGGTTATATACCAGCTTGGCGTTTACCAGCAAAATGCTGCCTACCGAGTTCCTACGGGAGTTACCACAAACAGAAACAGAAATGGAATAGGCCAGTTCGCAGTTCCTTTTTGCGCATGATCAAAAGATTCTACGCATGATCAGAGGAAGGTCATTTGTACACAAGCATGACAAGTGGCATGGTGGTTTAAAATCTAATGAGATAAGCACCAACTTTGATGTCTTGATTATTCATATATTCTTTTGAATTGTGGTTTTCATTTACATCCACAAAAAACAAGGCGTCCCACGAACGACTAGTATTTCATAGTTTGCCAAAGTACATTGTGCAACATGCTATGATATGCATTCAAAGTAGGAATGCAACAAATACCTTCATAAAGTGTTCATTGGTGTGCTGTTCTAGTCACCTGGTCTTTTCAATTTCTTCATCCTGCTATGTAAGGCATGCTTACGTAATATCTTGCTTTGAAAGTTGTCTATCATAATAATATAAATGGAAGGTCATTTGACCAAAATTGTCCATGAAGTTAACTACGAACTGGTCTATTGACTGAATGAGACAGAACAAATGGGAGGGGAGGAATTTAGTCTTAACCATGTTAACGAAGGGATAGAGGTTGGGAGGTGAAAGAGAGAAGGGGAGAGGGGGGTTAAAGGGACACTTTTGGGTCGATATGATGAATAATGATATGAAAAGGGGAGTGGCGTATACAATGAACATGCCCTGGATACGAAAGATACCAACAAACTATTTACTCGTTATCTCCAGATAATAGCCGAGTCGCGTGCCTGTACGGGTCGAGTGCTTGACGACCAATAGGCTATAATCCTCCCATTGTCAAGCGCCGAGGCGGCACCGAGGAATGCCCTTTGTCCGACTCGAGCGGCCTCTTCATTGTCCCCCTATCGATCGGTTAGTTCAACAACTTTGGCTAGGTGCTTGATCGGAAAAGCATGGCTTCATTCGGAGGCATGTACACCATGTTCACAAATACCCGATAAACGAATTGATCCGACCGGTGCCTTTATCACATCGGCTTCCATGACAATCGCGAAGGATCTTAACTTTACCCCCAAATTCCGTGCGTCATTTTCTTAAGCACAAGCTGAAAAGGCAAAATTTAAAAAGGAGCCAACAACCTGAGAGTGATCCAAAATTTTGAACAGTTTTCTTCATAAACTGACGCTGATCTTAATTTTTTTAACAGTTTGTGTTCTGGCATAGTTTAAGGAAGCTTTAACATCTTAAAATGATAAAAGGAAAGTAACAGAAATGACTAGATCTACTGCAGGAAAACACGTACAATCGAAAACACGAATAAACATACCTCGTAGCCGTTTCATAAAGCTGTTCGTCAGTTAACAACGATTGGTGAATCTTTCTTATGCGCTAAACCATCGCTAATTAACATTTTAGTGTATACCAAGAAAGGATCACCAGTCGTTCTTAAAGTCGATCTTAAAGGAGAATGAAACCATAGGAACAAGATAGCTTGTGTAAAAACAGAAAAATCAAAGAAACAGATCAACAAAAGTTTGAGAAAAATCAGACAAATAATGAGAAAGTTATGAGCATTTGAATATTGCGATCACTAATGCTATGGAGATAGCAAATTGGCAATGTGAGAAAGATGTGTGATGTCACCTGTGAACAACTCTCCCCATTACTTTAGTATATATTTCACTTTAATTGCCTCTTTTATCACATCTTTTTATTGATCCTGTGTTCTTTCTACATGAGGGCATGTAATACATATTTTTTTAAGAATACATCTTGGATAAAGAGTTTGTATCATCATAAGAAAAAGTAAAAAGAGACATTTTGAGGGTATTTTATAGTCCACCAAAGGGAAAGTTGTTCATCAGTGACATCACACATCCTTGTTGCATTGCCAATGGGAGGATCTCCATAGCATTAGTGATTGCAATATTCAAATGCTCATAACTTTCTCATTATTTGCCCGATTTTTCTCAAACTTTCTTTATTCTTATTCTTTGATTTTTCTGTTTCTACACAAGCCTCTTTGTTTCAAAGGTTTCATTCCCCTTTAACTTACGAACAGCTTTCTGAAACACCCACCGGGGTACGCGTGATCTCATACCAGAATTCTTTTCTCATTTTACTAATTAATTGAACTATTCACGGCGCACCTGACTATATTTGCACATGGTTTTGATCTTTAATACACACATTTGGTGGAAGTTTTGGGAATTGTGATAAAAATCATTATTACCAAAAGTTCAGTGACATTTTTCGGCGTTTTTTAAAATTTAGTTTGAAGATGGCATTGCTGTTTGCAAATAAGATAACGAAGCCAAGATGCATAATAAGAATATGTCAAATTGGCAATGTCGTAAGTAATTTTGGACAAGTGGAATTTTCAAATTTTCCATTTGTCATTTTCTCCATTATCAGAAATTCGGGGTTTTCTCTTCATACGAATACGAACTGTCCAGGTTTTTAAACTACTCAATAGATTTATACTGCAAGAAAAAATACAATGTAAGGCAAAAAGTATGTAAGATATAATACAGAAGTGAAAAACGAACCGACTGAGAAGGAAGGTTTGTTACTTGCGAGCATCATTAACAATGGACAGACTAAACATTATAGTAACAAATAATATCCTATTGATTTACCTTAACCATTATTATGGATTTTCATAGTACATGAACTATTTGAGGGGTGGGTTACATTAAATATATAAACAATATTTCAACGTTTTTAGCGTTAGCACGTCCACCGTTGGCATACAAACCCCGGTTCGTAAACAACAAAAGAAAAGAAAAGAATTAAAAAGAAAGAGAAGTGGAAATGTTTATTATGGGTCACCGACTGCGAAGAGACCTTTACGCATTGAAGTTCAGAAAAAAGGGACCTCGTCTGGTCCTCAGAACCCTAACCTCCACAGGGGTAATACTGCTCCAACAAAAGGGGGCAACTCGGTGTCCGCTTATACCAAACATATCTGACCATTATACCCCGATCGCCATTGGGTATTTGCCCTGGTTGTTCTCCAACTCAAACAAACGCACAGCACAGTTTCAAAAATAAATTTACTCAAGGGATCAGCTCGTTTACAAAACATAACCAAGATTTCCCCCTTCTATGCCCTCGCTTTATTCTCATAAAGCAAGTACCTGAAGTGTTTATTCGTATATGATTAATAAATTTTAAGACCAATTGTTAAGTGGGGGAGAAAAATACCCCCCTTTCGAATTGGCACAAGGGGTGCACTCTTGGAGCTTGCGTATCGGCATTAGTCCCCGAGAAATATAACCGCGTACTGGTCCCACTCCTTTGGGAAGGATAAAAGCGGGTATTATAAAGGCTTATATTTGGGGGTGAACTTCAAGAAGGAAAATGGCTCATGTCAAAATGCCTGAAGCGGGCAATTGAAGTTCAATTAGTGCCATATCAAATTTGATTAAGGACCTTTGTTGGAAGGTGTTGATCCGACTTCGAGGTAAGCTTAATAAGGAATCTGATCCCATGATATTAGGTGAATATAAAAATATGTTCCTATACATTAAGTGAGTGAGGGGGGGGGGTTCAGATCTATTTTCCTTTGGCATTTCCATATTTTTCTTCTCGACAAAAAGTCGTTATCCCGACTTACAATTCCCCAAAAAGCAGGAATAAAATAGAGAATTATGACCGATGCTAGATAATACATGCAAGCAGACGGAGAAAAATATTGGTTTGAATTAGTATTTGTATCTAGTGGGACTGAACGATCGGAAAATTATATTCATAATCAATGAAAAAATCATAATTTTGATATGGGGGTAGAATAGACTTCTATTTCAAATTCTTTTATGCCATGTTCACCATGAACATAAAATATGGGAACGATCCTAATCCAGGTCTGCATGTCAGTCGATGCTTTTTCTAATGGAATATGCTAATATCACTCGAGCTATATAATGTTCATTATAAAAGCATTGATGGTAGTAGATGCAATCGTTCTTCAGCTAACAACTTCTATTCATTTATATTTTTGACGATCATTCCAACAAGGTGGAGCCCAACTTGACCTCGCTATTCTATTAATGCCGCTATAGTAGATTCCTAGATAATCCATCACTTTAATCGACATATTGCTTTGTTCAAATGATGTTTTCAATTAAACGGAAACCGGTACAAAGGTGATTCAATTTTGGGAAATTGCAAGGAATAATTTGGCGCAACAGGTAGTACTGTTCAAGGGATGTTTAGCGAGGTATAATTATGGTTTTTGCGGTCATATACTCTTGAATTGATCAATAAGAGGGGCACCTCTTTAACTTGTTGCTGTGAGGATGCGGTTTGCTAACATGGAAATAGATCATTTTTACAGGAGATACTGGATACGACGATATAATAACCCCAATATGATAGTTTGTAAGACGATTTAAACGAGCAACATCAATTAGATTTATATCTCTAATTGTATAAACTGATAAAGAAGACGTAGGCTACATTATCAAACGTCGCTTGGAAATTGGAGCTAATTCATCTTTAAATTTCCAGTTTAATTTCTCAGTACATTCATCATTATTTACTTGACATTATTATGATCATGGTTGTCATGTTCTGTGTTATGTGATCAAGAAAGACGAGGAATATTTGAAAGAAAAAAAGTTGAGGGTAATATACCCCCCCAAAAAAAATAATAATAATAATAATAATGGAAGATAAATAAAATATTCTCTAGTAAGGGGGCGACACCTGCTGAAGAAATGGGACAACAAGCAAGGGGTAAGACGATATAAGAACAAGTAAAAATCAAGAACATGAAAAAGACATATATAAATGGTATATGAAATAACTAGATATTCGGAAAAGGTGAAGATTTAAAAAAAAAGTAATAACAAGAAGATAATTGGTGGAGAGGGAGAGAAAGAGAGCGAGTAGGGGATATATTCAAATAGAAATACAGAGTATAAAAAGTTTGTCTGTATAAAACTTCGCATTCTAATCTAATAACGCCTCGTTCATCAGTGCATTCTTATCACATTCCCGATTGCCAATAGAAAATATGGTAATGGAATGAAATTCAAGATGGCGTACCGACGCATCCAGTGCTCCGCATGGCGTTGGCCTTCAGTTAGACCATGGACTCTACGGCTATATACTACCCCGAGGTGTCGGCCTCACGATCTACCTTAGATCGTGAGAAGTATATAGTGTTCGTTTAAGCTATCGCAAGCACGAATTCCTGACCCCTAAAACAACGGACTCAAACCACGGATCCAGTCCTATCCATACCCTTTGTCATGATAGGCCTACCAGAATGAATTAAAAAAAAACACGGTTATGACCGGAGACAGCATACAATTAGCAATATCCACAAACAATCTTCGGGGTCTCCTTAAATGCAGCTACGAGCGAGTCTGATGAACAAACCCTTCACTTCAGTTAAGGGTCTGAATGTGCAGCCTGTAATGACTTGCGAACTGAAGGCCCTATTGAAACAGCAAGTTTAATATGTGCTAGTCTTTGTGTGGAGACTCACTTGTTGATCAAAGTTTCAGTCAGACAAACTACCAGCCAGTTACCATCGATATGTTTGGTAAATCATGTTGCAACTTTCAAATTTTACTGCCATAAACATCGCCATTACCACCATCATCAAATAATTCATTCGGTCCGAATTTTTCCAAACTAATTTGTTCGCTTTGCACGACTGCTGTCCTTTATTGCAGTCAGGCCAACATGATGGTATTACAGTCCCTGTTTGATTATAACACATGCATGCCATTATAACGCAGGAAACCCAGATCTAACACCTCTTCGTAACATATTTTGGAGGTTACTCATGTAGGACTCCCCACTGACCTTTTTTTAAAACTCCTTTTGAAACCTTTTGCACCTTGCTTTTTTTTGGTTTTGAACTTCACAATGACATACACAGAATGCTATGAGTCATATGGCCTCACTCCCATTGAGTTTCTTCACTTTTTCAGTAACGCAATACTTCCATGTTTCTTGTAACAATTGGGTGAAACTGGATTACTATTGTTGATACGGGGTAAAAACTCATCTGTTCAGAGTGCTTAACCAAAATCAACAAATAGTTTCCTCTGCGAGAATCTCCACAATATCCAGATTTCGTCGGCAATTTACTCATGAAAATGCAACAAGCCAATACGCATACAGTACGGTACCGTTAATGCCTTTTGATGTTTGCTCGAAAAGTGGGCAATTTTAGAGGATTTGGCGTTCACCTCGGTCTTGGCTGGTGTAATTTAAGGATTAGTGACATGCGATACTGTTTGGAGCTTATTACATTTGAAAACTTTAACATTGCGATAGTTAGGGGAGCAGGATAAAGATACATGGTAATAGAGATATCAAGAGCAGTCAGACGTATTAAGTAATTTGAGGTAATTACTGACTTAAATTAATCCGAAAATTGGCTTAATGATCACGTATCATTGACAACATTGTTTTGGTCAATAAAAGTGGCACGGGCTCTCTAACCATCTCTCTCATGTCTCTGTCGTTGTTTTAGCCTAGTCTAAATGCTTTCAGACTTTCTTGTTTTTCAACACTTTCTTTCACTCTTTCTATCCCCTTTCTTTCTTTCTTTCTTTGTATAAGTTTACATACTGCATCATTATATCCATACAGAATGTTCTTCCGTGTACAGCGGGTATAACATTATGTTGCTTCAAGCTTGTGTGTGTGTGTGTGTGGTTGTATGTTATCATTCTTTCTCAAGAATGAAAACAATTATTCAAAAAAATCTCCCGTATTCATACCGATCCACTTTATGTCTCCCTTTGGCTTTTCCTCCCCCCCCCCCCCCCATATCATCCTCCGTCCCTTTGTCTTCTCTATTCTGCACTTTAATTTTCACTGAAGGAAAGTAGTCTGAACATGCAGCCTACATTAATCAGTGTACAGAAAGCCCCAATATGTGCTAGTCTGACGTGAAGACCAACTTCTTTATCCAGGTTTTAATCAGGGTCTGTGTGCCTGCAGACTATTCAGATCTCGCGTAGTGAATCTCAAGACCATCCATTTCAACCGGGGCCAGTTCGGTTCAACGCCTCCCTTTACGAAATTCTACCGACAAACAGTCGCGTGCCGTTTTGTCATTGAAATATTCATATAAGGACAAAATTCAATTTTCTGCTTATAAAGATGGGGTTGTGAATAAGTAACAATGGCATAGCGTGAGGTCAAACGCAGGTTCTTCCAATTATTGCTATTCAATTACGGTTTTACTGCAGCGTAAAATAAACAATTTTCTGTAAGTCTGAATAATAATTTTGAGAAGGCAGAATATGGCCGAACATACTTGGAGAAAACATTCGTTCCTATCTGGTATATAATTTATACTACTATATCTATATAGCACGCAGTGGCTCGGCATATTAACTCAAAAGGGCAATTGGTAGGCCAGTGATAATTTGGGAAAAGATCAACTTCACTCTCGAGTATTGGACAAAACGCAAACATTCCACCAGTCACAGCAAGGGAATGGGGAAATAATCTGATGATTTTTGTAAAAATGTTTGATTTTTTCCCTTCCATATAACTCAACCCGGTTTTATTCTTTCATTTATTTGTCTCTTTAAGTATACCATAACCTTACTGGCACGGGGCCATTGTAACAAAATGGTCAAGGATAAAATTATGAAAATTGCACCTTTATTGACCCCAACCATGGCAGTTTAAATACATAAGAAGAGATAGGGGAACTGAAAATAGGGCCCATGTGTGTTTTGAAATGTTTTCTAATCCACCATTGTAGGTCAAAATAACATGTACTTTTTTTGTTTATAACCATTTTTCCAATAAATAAAAACTTACGAAATCACAGCACCAAATGGTTGATTTGAAACAGAACTGGACCATCCCCTTCTCTTTCTCTCTCTCTCTCTCTATATATATATATGAATGTGAAATATTATACTTGTACAACAGCTTTGACAACACTTGTATTTAAATATGTTGTGAAAGATTTGAATGAAGAGAAAAATGGTAGCCGTACTTAGCTCAGATCAAGGTTCCTCAGACATGTCAGATGCTATCTGCCCTTTGGAAGAATTGGTGATGCCGATAAAATGTCTCTGTCGGAAATCGAACCCATGCAGGCCTCCAGCTTTGACCAACGGCTCCTCAACCACTAGACCACAAGGACAGGTTAGAGGCCTCGGCGATCGCGATCCGATTGACCGTCAAATGAACATATTTTCGACACCAGCAATTAAATTTCCTTTGTCGGGTGGAGGTGACTTTTGATTAATAACAAGCCGCCATGACTCATCTGGATCAAAGCTAATGCTTAGATACAGTACATGTACTGACTGATGATGTGTGTGATTCAACATTCTTCATGTTCTTTGGACCGCCAGATTATATTTTCGCAAGGGGTTGTATTTTCCCGAAGCGTGCAGCGCTGAGAGAAAATATAATCACGAGGGAAAATATAAATTCTTCAGGCGGCCCAAAGAATGTTATTCTACACACGACACCCCACCGGTCAATATCTCTATTGAGTGATGGAGATAGATCGAGACCTATGATGCATGCAGTAGAACTAGACTTGTTCATGATATTCACAGTGACTGATGGAACTGTTATTTCTTTAGTCTAACGTTAGCAATGTTAGGTACAATGGCTGACCCTTTTTTCTAATCAAAATCAATCAAGTTTCTTTAGATCTAACGTTAATGTCTGGTCCAGGTCCAGGACCCAAGGCAGACCGAGAATCAGGACTAGTGCAGGTTCTGATCTAACTTAGGGATGAGCTAAATGATGACTAGATCTAGATCTATGTCAGACTAGGTCGCGGCTTTACTGTTGGTGGTAGCACTGATCTTTCTGTTGTCGAACCAGGTCCAGGACCAAATCTGACATTTCGTTAGCACCAACTTAGCACTAACTTTAATGTTAGCAAGATTTAGATTTCTATGACTTTTAATTTTGATAGTTATACACTCTAGATCTAAAAAGTTAGACCTAACTTACAGATCTAAGCATAGGCCTAAATCTCGATCTACTTACCCAACTTCATTGTCCACAAGCTGATGTAATTCATCATTGCTCATCAGACATCACAAATCTTTGACGTTAGACTTAGACCAAATCCAAAGCTAGTAAACACAGCTTCGGTCTCTATCCGCTGTCCACGTTGGCTCCACTCACCAATACAATATCCAGAAACTGTTACATCCCCAGAAACGACAGTTATTCCCGTCTAACAGTAACACACATTAGCAACTGAAGAAGGCCTAGATCTAGTCTCCAAGTATTGTCTTTGTTTTCTTCTTTCTTAGCACACACACCTCACGGTCCTTTACGTCTGTTGATTTGCTCAATATCATCATGATCATGGATGCTGTACTACCAACAGAGGACATGGAGGATGTACTACGATCGATGAACAGGTTCTTAAGCCTCCAGCATCGTGGACTTAAAGTGAGGTAAGTAAGTACATTACGTATTCGGACGTCGGACTCACTTAAATTCCGCGGTCCGGTCCGAAAAGTGATTCCAATTGATGTCGAGTGTTCATCGATTGCAAACGATCGTTACTTTAGTCCCAGCACATGTGTTACATCCGTGCAATTGGTAGCATCTCTTCCACGATAGGGCATCATACACGTATAAGATATCCATTACCGGCTGGTCTGTCGAAGGTGCAGGTGATCAACTGGGAAAATATGCAGATTTCGATCATATCACCTGACGCGCTATGGACCAATCGTGCTTGCCTATCTGTCTTGTCTGTCGAATACAATAAATATTCATATTTAAAATGAATATAAAAATAGGCTACATTAAGTGGATTAAAATCATATCAGACTATTTTATAGAAAGATATAGAGAAACTATTAAAATGAAAGAATATAAATATTTACATGAATGCCAGTAATTATCAAAGACTTCATTTTTCTCCTAGCAATTCTTCCTTTCTCGTAATGTACATGTATTATATTTGTGTTACAGGCGTGTCCTGCCACAGGCTTTTGCTATAAGGGAATAGACCATTTCGTAGTTACTCCATGGACAATTTTGGTCAAATGACCCTCCATTTCTTTCATTGTGATAGACAGATTTCAAAGCAAGATAATTATGTAAACATGCCTTACATTGTAGCAGGATGAAGAAACTGAAAAGACCAGGGGGGCGTTTCATGAAAGGACTTGTTGGACATTTTATCCGACAAGTACCAGTTTATCCGACAGTTACCATAGGAACAGCCAATCAGAATCAAGGAAAGATGTCAGATCTGACAACTTGTCGGATGAAAATATTGATGAAACGCTCCCCAGGTGACTAGCGCCGCCCATTAGCACACCATTGAACACTCTATGAACATGATGAAAGTATTTGTTGCATTTCTACTTTGAATGCATATTATAGCGTGTTGTACAATGTACTTTACAAACTGTACGATACCAGTCGTCAGCGGACGCATTGTTGAATTGAAAAGAATATGTGAATAATCAATACATTAAAGTTGGTGCTTATCTTAGTTTTAAAAAAAAAAATGTCACTTTAGTACAAATCACCTTCCTCTGATCATGCGCAGTATCTTTAGATCATACACAGAGTGGAACTTTGAACTGGCTTATTACGCCTTATTCTGTAAGCAAATCCGTTGTATATTTATGGCAATAATTGATTTTTTTAAATAAATTGTATTGAAAATCATATTTTGCGAAATGAGAAGATAATAAATGATCATTTGAATTAAAATGTATGGGGTGGGTGTGGTGTGGATCCTTGACCAATCTCTCTCCATCTCCTTTTATCTGATTTTTTTATGATGTTCTTCTTACTACCACTGATTCGCTCTCTGCCTTTTGAAACTGTTAATAATCCATTGAGCCCTTGGTAATTGATACTCGTACAAAGACGCCATGGACGTAGCGCCACGCGAGTTTAGAAGGCTACCGTTGAAGGGGGAGGAAATGTTGGGTAAGTAATCTCCCTTTTCATCCTTCCCAGTATGGGATCAGATTAGAGCAAATTAACTGACTATAATCTGATTCATTTAAGGAATAATCGAAGAATAAAATGGGAATGAAGGGATTTAGTCATTTTGATTGCAATATATATCTTTTCCACCGCCCCACTGACCCCACAAATTAAACAAAGGAAAACAGGCGGCAAACGATGTACAGGTATAGTTTTATCCGGAGACTGCACCCGACAAGCTCCGCTTTTTAGCAGCAACAAGCTCCCCTTTTCTCATTCCCAATCTGTTTATGTTACTTTTGATTATAATCATTGGAAACATATAAATTTGCTTTTCCTGCATTAAATTGTATATCAAAATGTAAACGAAATGAAATGAAAGGTGTATTATACTAAAAGAGCAAAATACATGATTATTTTATTTCCGCGATTGTCGATGCATTGCACGTATACATTTAATCCATGGATTTGTTGTGTATTCTAACGTACGTATATGCTTCTATGTTTTATTGCTTGATTAATTTTCTAATTTTTCCTATTTTAGGTTTATTGAATGTTGTTTCCCCATTTGAATTTCATGTTGTCTTTTTTGTATTTGCGTTTATCGTTTACTTTTTGCGTTTACCGTCTTTCTTGCTATTGCCTGATTATCAATTTTTTTCTGGTGGTTATTAAAAAACAAGATTATTGTAGTTGTTACCTTAAAACATGAAAGGAAGATATTATGCAAGATTTTGCACTTATTGGTCATTCATCATTGTTTCTTGTGTGTAGAATGATTCGTCAGAAAAAAAAGAAAAGGGGTAGGGGAAGGTATATAGGATCAAAATTTAAAGGGGGAGGTGGAGGAGACTTATGCCATGAGCAATGGACAGAAATTGGTCTGAGATAAAAAGATGGAGATACACTGTAAAATTATTGGGAAACATTTCTACCTCCACGAGGGTAATTATGTGTCCAACCAATTTGGGGCAGTATTTACCCTATCCGGGAATCATATTGCCCAGTAAGTTTTAAAAAATAAGCAGCAATTACTCAAGAATGGGCGAAATTTTCATCACACTGGATGAATAAAAATGCCCAAAAGAAATGCCCAACGTTGGTTGGACACGTAGGCCCGTATTCTGAAGTCAGGTTTAACTTAGCTAAGTCCGTACTAAAATTATGGGAAGCCAAAAGTGTCAAATTTTTTATTAAGTTGTATACATGTAGTTCTTATATTTACTGTGCTCTTTTTTCTGATTCTTCAATGGTGAAGACAATAATCGATTTATACTTTCTAGACAATTATGAATGATTTGAAAGACAAATGAGCTTAAATATGATATTTCTACTCTTAGTGATTTATGTAATAATTGGCTATCCATACTTAAACCACAGCTCTAAACCTGAGTTAAACCCGACTTAAAAATACGGGCCATAATCACGATCATGGAGCGCTTTTACCCATTTTTTTTATAATGTAGTACAGAAGAGAGAGAGAGATAAGGAGAAGAAAGTGAGATGGGTTGAGAGCAATGCAAATATGGGAGGAGAAATGGGGGGGGGGGATGAAATTCAAGAGGGTGTTGTGATCGCAGCGGGGACCCGAACTTTACGAATAGGCAATTAGCCATTCACATCATTACCTCAAATCTTTTCTTGTTTAGCGGTATTTTGTATACAGCTTCCCTAAATCTTTTAAGCCGCCCGTCATGCCCGTAGACATTTATCCGATCATTTTGAAGCCACAAATCTACTGAAGATCTTGCTCTGCAAAAACTTGACTGACAACTTAATCCCTGTTTTTATTATGATAAAACGTATTTATTCTTTGTGGCTGACTAAAAAATTATATTCCAATAGAAAAAAAAAACACTGAAAGTTTGACGAAGCTATTGAATTTTTAAAGTTATAACAAGGTTATTAAGTTCTTTTATTTATTTTATTTGTATCATACGTGTTATAGGCGTATCCCGCCATAACCTTTTGCTTTTTGCGCCTTCCTCTGTAATAACACATCTGTTATATATTTACACTCTTTTATGACGATAAATTATTTTTATGGATAACATTAAAAAGAACATGATAAATTATGATAATGAAAGAAAATAAATGTTATTTCAGGTGAAAAAAACAGAAGTGGGTCATTTTACGTGGTTTAGCTACAACGTTATTTCTATTTCATTTGAAATTGAAAAAAAAATATATTGTGTTGGAACATCTTAGATATAGGCCTATGATTATTCCATTATTCATTTAATAAAAAATATCATTCATAACACTTGTTTTTCAAATACTATAAAAATGAAGATTGTTTCAAAAGCAATAATTGTGGTATATTTGCTTGGGGTAATACAAACGAGACGGTATTAGAAATGTTATTTAAATTACAAAAGCGGGCTATTAGGTTCAATAACCAATTTGACTTTTATGCACACACAAATCCATTATTTAAAAAATGAAATACTGAAAATTCAGGATCTTTACGAATTTCATTTGGGTACATTCATGTTTCAACTCTCAAAAGATGATCTAGCGGAAATTTGCAGCATTTTGCTCTGTGAATTTTACTATATTTATTCAGATATGAATATTTTCAGTCCCGAGCATCCCTTTAAATTGCAAAAAAAAATCTTTCAACGTGGCGAGGCGTTCGTCGGCACACGCTGTCATATCCATTCGCGTGTGAAGGCCTATTCGTACAAAAGACGTTGTTAACCAATGGATTAATGATATAAATACAAAAAGTTAAGCCTTAATAATGACCCAAGGCCGTGACTTAACACGTGGACTCAAGGGCAGATAAGCTAGGATTAAATAAATGAGGATTTGCAAGAGAGAGAGGGGGGGGGGGGGCAGAGAGTCATTAATCGTCATTGTGAAAGTAAATAAGAAAAAAAAATAGATGGTAGTCCCGATTATTTGAAAATTGCAGATGAAGCCATCGAATTTGTTGAATCAACGCTTTCCAGAATGGCGGGAAATAGCAGGCCTCGTTCAAATTCAAATCGTCTGTGTTACTTGTCGTATAGAGGCATGCAGCATGGCCAGAGAAGCAAGGATTTTGTGTGTTATTCTCTGCAGGCAGCACCCTATGGAATTCTTGTAGGTGTTAAAACTGGAAAAATGTAGCAAAAAGTTCTTATATTTTGTAGTTAAACTTTTCTTGTTGCTTTTCTTTTGGCATGTCAATTTTTTTTAATTCGTCTTATTCGATTCGTCCAATTGTCAGCTCGTCTACTATCATTTGGTCTACCATCAGTTCGTCCACTATCCACATGATCTAATTGCCAATTCGTCCACTCACCATTTCATCCAATAACCAGTTGGTCCAATAACCATCAAGTTCATGTACCATTTGGTCTAATTTTTACTTAGTGTTAATCGTGCAAAATGAATGAAAATGAAGTGGATATTGGACCAACTGATTATGAGACGAAATAGTCGTAGACGAAATGGTGATTGGACTAAGAGATGATTGGACCAAATGGTTGTTAGATGAAATGTAGATGGACGGAATGGCATTATACTAAATGAATGTAGACCATGTGGTGAGAGGACGAGATGGCAGTAGACGAATTGGTAATTTACCCTTTTCAAGGAGTAAAAAATAGGGGGTAAAAGAAGGGAAATGAGAGAGAGAAGGGTCAAGTTTAAGTTTCCTTTATTTCATTTCGACTCAATAAATTACACAAATGTGGCGGCATGGTCGGGTAACTGTGAATGGTGTTGATTCTTTTTTGTAAAAATGTTAATCAATATGGCGTAATTTCCTTCAGCAAGAAACTGATCCACAATGTGCTGCACTCAACCCAGGTGAGGTAAATGGGTATCGATAAGAAGTAATTCCTTGAAAAGCTGTGTGCGCTATGAACGCCAAGCTTAGCCGGGTAATATAATCCGACGCCTTTAGCACCTAACAAGGTGGATATGTACGCAATATAAATACCCTATACTGTTATTACTATCATTATATTAATATATTTGGTAGTACATTTATGTTCAATTTGTACATGAATTGCCCTGTACGAAAAACGAAAGCAAATCCGGAAATTTTAGGATATTCGACTTGTAGAACAACTCATCGGTATGAGAACGAATAGGAGCATTGTCAGTAATCCTTAAAACTTTCTTTTGTAGAATACATATATCTTGTCGGTGAGATTTTTGTAGGCATTACCCCATGCCAGTATTCCATAATTAAAATACGGAAGTATCAGCGTAAAATAAAGTATAAAGAGTGTTAATTTCGGAAATAAATATCGAAGTTTATTTATTACACCTATATTTCGCGATATAGTTTTGGATATATTAATGATGTGAATGTTCCATTTCAATTTATCGTCAATCATGAGCCCAAATAATTTGGTTGAAATGACTCTGTTGAGAGGCGTATTGTCCGAAATATCTTGCAAAGATTTTGCAAAGTATTACTAAATAACATAAAAATTTGTCTTAAGCATGTTAAGAAATAATTTGTTGGCGTTAACCCACTGCACTTCACGTTTTAGTTCAGGATTTCTAATAGAAAGAAGCGTAACTGGGTTAGCATGAAAATAAAATAAGTTGGAATCGTTTGCAAAAAAATGAAAGATAGAAGAACATTAAAAGATTTTAAAAAGTCGTTTATGCATATGATAAATAACAAAGGGCCATGTAGGCTTCCCTGTGGAACTGAATTCTTTCCTTACTACCCCAAGAACATTCTCGCGGTTGGTTGGGACAACAAAATAACGGAAGATGGATATGGATTTTCAAAGCAACTATCGAATTGAATATCAGTTGTCCGATTTTTTTTTTCTGTTAGCTTTTTTCCACTTTGGAAAAAGTACGAGTTAAATGTACATGTATCAGCTATTGCTTGCGGTTCTTCAAGCATGTCAAGTGAAATTGTTAGTCTGAGATTTGATTTTGATAATTTGTGGTGTTTAACTCTTTCTGTTCAATGCTCTGCTAATTATTCTCCATGTGCTTTTCGTGTTACTTTTATTAAGCTCACAAATTGCATAGTATGATATTGTATCACTTATCGCAGTACATTGGTCAACATATTTTTACGACGAGTGTATTTTCACGAGTCTCATTATTTGCTTCGTATTTATAAAAAAAAATTTTTTTTAAGTCTTAGAATAGACGTTGTTATCCATGGAGGCCTAGGGAGTATACTACAGAAATGGCTAGGACGTGTTACTCAATAGTACTACTGTTATTCGATTAAGGGACTGCACCATCCTTTATAAGTCGTGTTTTATTACATACACCAGTGCCACCCTAAATAGAGCTCTAGACGTAGTAAGTTATAAGATTATTGTTTTGTTGTTGTTCAAAATCAAATCGTAAATATGGATTTAGAAATAGAAATTCGAAATAGAAATCTGAGAATTGAAATGTTCCAAAACTCATTTTGGGAAGCGGCAACTCCCATCTTTTAACGTCTTTTGGTCTGAAGCGGCCGGGGTTTGAACTCCTGACCTGCCGGTTGTGAGACGGATGCTCTACCAACTGAGCCAACACACCGATTTCATTACAGTGATATCGTTTCCTCTAAAATTTTAAAACTTGGTGGATGTTTGAGTATAAAAAAAGGTTTCATGCAATAGATGGTAAACATGTTCACATCTTCAGAAGATGTATAAATTAGCTTGGGGAAAAACCCTGCAGAATTGGATGAGAATAGCAGATGACGATGAGAAAGATAAGTATAGTGGTAATGGTGTTGGTCATGATGATGATAGTGATCATAACGATGACAACGATGATGATGACGATGATGATGATAGTGATAATGATAGCGATGATAATGATGATTATGATGTTGATGAAGATAATAACGGTGATGATGATGATAACGATGATGATAACGATGGTGATGATGAAGATGATGATCATGATCATGATGATGATAGCGATGATAAAGACGATTATGATGTTGATAAAGATCATGATTATAATTGTGATGATAATGGAGACGAAGAGGATTATAATGACCATAATTATGAAACAAAATAAAGAGGAAAATGGTGGAGGTGATGAAGATGATCATGTCAGCAGCGGTGGTAGTAGTAGTAGTATTAGTACTATTAGTAGTAGTAATGATAGTAGTAGAAGTAGTAGTAGTAGTAGTAGTAGTAGAAGTAGTAGTAGAAGTAGTAGGAGTATTAGTTTGAGTAGTAGCCGCAGGAGCAGCAGTAGTATGAATAATAGCAATAATAGTAGAAGTAGCAGCAGCAGCAGCAGTAGTAGTAGTAATAGTGCTCTTAGTAGCGCATAGAGGTAGCAGTGGTAGCATTTTCTGGATAAGTCAGCAACAGAAATGCTCATGCATGCATTTATATTCAGTCACTTAGACTGTAATAATAGACTGCTTCTAGGAGTCCCAGATACTCAGCTTTCTAAACTTTAGCGCATACAAAATTCAGCTGCCAGGCTATCAAATCGCAAAAAAAAGATATATGAACAAACGACACCGATCCTACATGTACGTAGTCTTAACTGGGTTCTGATGAAGGCTCGCGTTTTGTTTAAAATCCTAGCTCTTGTATTAAATTTGTTAATGTGAATGCCCCTACCTTCCTCAGTGATCTAATGCAGAAATATCGACCCAGTCGAAATCTTCGTTCACATTCAAAGGACCTTCCGAAGTCCATGACATCTGGTGATAGAGTTTTGGGGGAAATGGCGCTAAAATTGTGGAACAACGTACCTAATGATATAAGAAGAATAACTAATTTCAACGGATTCAAACCTGTGCATTCAAAACATATATAATCAAACAAAGTAAACTTCACAGAGCAAAATGCTGAAAATTTCTGTTTCTGTTTGTGGTAACTCCCGTAGGAACTCGGCAGGACAGCATTTTGCTGGTAAACGCCAAGCTGGTATAAAACCAATTACCTATGAAACATTTTATACGTCTAGGTTTTAATCAGTCATAGTGGCTGACGTTATAGACGACAGCTATCACTCTCGGGCCTGTTTATCAAAATTTCATCAAAATAGAATGACCATGATGACGAAGTTACTAGATTTTAGAATTTTTAATTATTCTTTGAAAACAGTTACATGTATATCCACTTCGTCATGAATATTCATAAGGTGGGCTGATGATGTCACATTCACACTATGTTATTACATGAAATCATAGTTGTTTCATTTTTCATATATGTGGAAATGATGTGTCTCCATTATGATGAAATAAGTTACAGCAATGAATAACTAATGCACTTAATCAGTTGTCAATCCAATTGTTTTAGTTCTTGGTATATATTTTTTTAATAAACCCATATAACAAAATACAAAACAACAAGTGGGGGTATGACATTATCAGCCCACCTAATGAACATTCATAAGTACATGACTAAAACTGTTTCACCGGAATAATGCAAATCTTTAAAATCAAAAACTTTGTTATTTGTTATCCGATTTTGATCAAATTTCCAGCATTTTGCTTTGTGGATTGTACTGTAATTATTGACATTGTGAAATATTTCCAACCTGGACCACCCCTTTAAGTAGTACATGCATTAGCTCTATAAAAATTTTAAAAAAATTATTCTACACGCACAGAGACTTTTAATATGGTATTATGCATCTCTAAAAAACTAATATTAGTTTATATTAGTAGCAGTAGTAGCAGTACTACAAATAGTCGTAGAGGTAGTAATAGCAGCAGCAGCAGCAGCAGTAGTAGTAGTAGTAGTAGTAGTAGTAGTAGTAGTAGTAGTAGAAGTAGTAGCGGTAGTAGTAGTAGTAATAGTAATAATAGAAATGGTAACGTTAATGGCATTATTAGTAGTACCAATCGCACTTAGTTATAACCCACGGAGTTATAAGAGTCACAGATTAGCAATCATTATCAACGATGTAATTGCGGCTCTCGGCCTAGTGTGAATTATTCTATTGCTTGCAAATTTTGCAAAGAAACCCGTGTCCGTGTGCTGAAGGTTAAGAACCCAAGGAGAAAATACAACATCGTTTATAGTACCCACCACTGTGCTTTTGTATTGGGAACTGAATCTGGAGGATCAAAGTAGTTAGGGCTCAAAGGGTGTAAGCCTCTCTGTTTTACCTTCCCAGTTGAATCCTTTTTCTTCCAGGTCTTGGGGTCTTGGGTTGAGGGAGGATCCAGTGGAAAACGTGGTTGATTCTGAGGGCAACTAAAGAAGGCGGGGTATGGAAATTAACACGGGGGGGGGGGCAGGAACGGTACTTTTGAAGCTAAAACAGTGTGAGGCCTAATGGGATGTTGCAAGAAACCTTTTATTCATTGAAACTCGATTTCAGGTCCCTAAATAAATTGAAAGCAAAGCATTTCATTGCAAATTTGCAATTGATTTATGGTCAGCTCCTTGCATCAGCAAATACAACTTGGTTTGCTTTAGTTAATACTGATCTTTCACTTGTAAATCTGCATCTTGAATTTGCAAATGATTGCAAATATTTTCTTGCAACGCCCCTAGGACAGGCAGTATGAACAGTATTAACAACAACAAAAAGTTATGTTGTTTTTACACTGGGATGTCGAGGTGCACCATTTTTTCGACTTCCATAAGTAAACCTCACTTTTTACCATATCGAAAGCAGCACAAACCGGACCTTTGAAATCAGATGGTCTTATTCAGATTGTTTTGGAGGTATGGGAATAGTCTCCTATGCAGATTCTGAATGGCTCGTGGAGGATCTCAGCGCGCGAAGCGCGCTGCTACTGGTTCGCAAAGGAAAAACCAGCCTGAAATAGCGAGTGATATATTTGCACAGCAGGCTATATACACAGACAATATACATATGGGATACACACATTGCAGATGTAGGTCTACATTATTTTGTAGACTAGTATGAGAATGGATAGGGATCGTAACAGAACTAGGATAAACTAGAAGAAGAACTAAGGGAAACAACTCTAGATAAAAAAAAATAATGCAAGAAACTTCCACACATCCATACGACTGTATACTAACAACTATAATCATTCTTTAATTACAAAACTCGAATTGCTTTGTGGACAAAGAACAGGTACAGCAAATTATTGCCAAAAAATATATATTTGACTCTGTGTGGGTTTAAAGGGAAGGGAGGGTGTGTCAGTGTGGGGATACATGTGCAAAATCTTAGCAAAAAAAATACCATTACCGCCGGAGAATAGTGGCTGTACAAAATAATTTGGAAAATAAATAACGAGGAATTTTAGAGTGGGGTGCACCTCTTCACCCCTTGCAACTCTCTTTCCTCGCCAAGACAAACATAGCTGTAGTGTCCCCTTCTGAGGTCCCACGTTGAGCAACTTGTAAAGCTCACTGCGGGTAGGCTACCACACAAATCGTCCCTGAGTGGGCGGTTTCGATCGGGACCAATTGTTATGCAAATCAGTCACGCGCCGGGGTACGCGAGTAAAGACTGGAAGGCTATTGTTTGCCGTGGAGCTTTTGAGACAGGTAAAATGGAAGCCAGAGGCACGCATGTCGAGGCAGACAATAGCTTGTCAACTACTCACAACTATATACCATGAAGTTTGTTTTGTTGTCCCCCCGTGCCTGATGTGTGAGAGAGGTCGAAGAATAGGTAAAGGGAGAGAGAGCAAGACAGAGTGAGACTGGAGTAGAAGAGTAAACTTTTAAGGCCATCGGAAAGAAAAAAAAGGAGGCGTGGCTTGAAAGTTGGTGTCGCGTGAGTCTGTGACGTGCAGGTTAGGCCATTGAAGGTGTCTCAATAGTTCACCTTGTGGAGTCTATTGTTTAAGTTAGGCTTTTATCCTTCGTGTGCCGAGGTACTACTAGACGCGTGCCACCAGAGCTGATCGACCACATTCGCGTGACATAGTCGCAGGGACAACATCAAACTTTTAAAGGCTGTTGACTTGTTCTTCCATATTCTACAAACCAAACAACCTGTTGCTAGAATTCTTCGCTCTACCTGTTGCTCGGTTCGCAGCTCTCGGCATCCCTCGACACTTTTTTTCTGATTATCAACAAGTGTTTGCCACAAATCGCCGAAATCTAATCTCTTACAGAAACTCAGTCGATCTGCCTCTTCAAGAATCTTGAAGAATATTCTGTTCCTAAGCATCATCTACGATTTTGTATTATTTCAGGGATGCTCAATTCCTATTCATCTTGGCAATAGAAACATCATTTCTGCATCTCATTAAAAAAAGGACACAAAATGGAGAACATTGTTCCAATTTCCATCCATACAACTCAGCTTCTTCAAGCCGTCAGTGTGAACAACCAAACGACGGTGCGGACGACGTCGATGGACGATCTCCCCAAGCGTGTGCGACGACTTCGAGTAAACGATTCACAAACACCCGAGCTTACTCGCTGTAAGAGGAGAATCCACTTTAACCATCTCGGCTACGAACTGAACCAACCAGCCCCTGCTGCCGTCGCCCGCCGTAACGAACGGGAACGAAATCGCGTCAAACTTGTCAACCTCGGGTTTGCTAGCTTGCGCCAGCAGCTGCCAAACGGCGCCAACAACAAGAAAATGAGCAAAGTGGAAACACTGAGATCAGCGGTTTCGTACATCAGGCAACTCCAACAGATGCTCGACGAGGAAGCAGCCGTCAACGCAGTCTTCAACGGTCAGAGTTTGCCGCCGACCACAGCCAGCCTAAGCTCGGCTTCGTCACCCGCTAGTTCACCCGGTGGGTCGAGCCCCTGTGAGCCCCTTTCCCCCGAAGACGAAGACCTGCTCAACTTCCACGAATGGTTCTAGAGTTAAGCCTACCCAGCTACCACCCAACCCAGCTTTTGTTTAAACTAAAGGTAAGACTAGTTTTATAGATGTAACATTTAAAGGTTTAGAAGCTGCGAATATGATGTATATAGGCATCAGGTTTGCCAAACTCAAATACCACTGTTGCATTCCTGTGGGCACTATAATTTTTATTATTTATTTCGGGTTCACATATTTCTTCTGGTTAATAAAAAATGCTTTTTCACAAGTATTTGCTTATTTCAACAAAGATCATCACTACTATGACAAAAATACCACTGGAGCATCAATGCGAATTAATAATAATAAAAAAGACAATTATAACATATCAAAAGTGTAAATATATTACTGCAAAGCCTTAATATTATCACTGACTGACTTTCCAAATAAAATATCGATCAAAACCACTCAATTTTTGTTTACAAAGCCTAACACGATCTAACAAATCTAACTAAAATGCATATTGAGATAAATTTACCGTTATATTCATAGTTATCGAGTTGGCGGAAATATTTCATAACTATGTAAAATTTGAAACAAACATATGATATTTTTTCTTACGTTAAGTCACCAGCCTGTCATTCTTGAGGCTAAAAAAGTCCAATTTGTATTATTGTTTTGAAAAAGTCGTTATTCTTGTTGCGGAGAAAAGTACACAGAATGGAGAAAGACGAAAGGTTTTTCAGGATCAATTCTGATAGTGGAAAACTCTTGATTCTACTTATATTTTCCGATCTTACCTGCCGGGTCGCATGAAAATAAAAGAAGAAATAACGATCCAACCACAAGCGCTGTGGAAATTATACAAGTATTGCTTGAGTCCACTGTGCTCTGTTTGTGAATATCATCAAAACCCTTTTTAATTTTATCAGCATACTTGGCAAAATGCAAGTCTGCCAGCCAGAAGAAGATATATATTTGAAAACGAAATTCGGGTTAAAATAACAAATCGTTTCTTGATACTTTTCTTGGCGATAAGAATATTACATATGTAACCATTAAATTAGTATTATAGTAGTAATGGTAATACTAAAAGTTATGTGAGTCAGTTTTATGTTTTTGTTACTATTTGAAATAAATGCTGATATACAAAAAAAGGGAATTCCAATAATTTTGATACCCAGTATATGCATCTTAGGAAAAACCTTTATTACCAATAATATGACGTTTTTCATAATTGACAATGCAAGGAATTGCCCATTGTGATATAATTTGATTGTGAGAATACATCTACACAAATCACGTTTTTTTTTTAATTCAACCTAAAGTTTAGCAACGTAAACATTATTTCACACAAAAACCTTGTAAAAATATTATTTTGGAAGTTGGAACTCAAACACATTTGGCGGGATAACTGCACGTAGGCATGGTAGGAGTGACTACGAAGTTTTATTTTACGTCCACACGACCAGGGAGTTTTTGTTTTGTTTCGAAAATCATATAATAATTCATATCTCGGAACATTAACTCGTCTTTTATTGCAATCTAATGAGGTGCATGATGATAATTTCATGTGTCATATATATCATTCGAATTACTGTCGATCGTTATTTTGACGTTGAGGATATGTGAAAACAAAACCTCAGAAATCAATAATTACGGTTGCACAACAAGGTTGTGGTTTTGTTTTGCTCGTTTGATCATCCACTTTGCTAACTAGTCGCGTGTCTTTATCAATCATTTTCAGGTATGGGCGTGGCTTGTTGATGTCTCGACCAATCGGAATCAGGCGCGTGGCTACCTGGATGCATTAACCTTGAAGTTGACCAATAGGGGCTTCTTTTGACCCTTGGCGGGAGCCATCCATCGTTCAACTGGAACGCGTCATGGGCGGGGCTTGCCAATGCGGCAGAATCCCGTCCGTTCGAAACAAAGCAAGGCAAGAATTTCGCTGCTCCCCTGGATTCTCTAATGCCATCTAGACTTCCGAAGCAACGTTCCACAAGCGTGAGCAAGCAAATGCTCTTAAGCCCGATCTGAGGACACACTTTATTTCAATCAAAGTATAATTCACTCTTTCTAAGCAACAATTGTTTGTAAAATTATGTTATATAACAAAATAATAGTTTGCATTATAACTGTCTGATGTTGATGAATCTTTATATCAAGAAATAATTATGTAGATCTATCATTTCATTTCACTCTTCATACAACAGTATACCTGTATATGAATAACAGTTAGGAAAGTTGTATTCCTCGTTTGAACGTGGAATATACCAAAGAACAGTTTCTTTGAATCCAATACTAATTGAAGTTTATTTTCAACACTTAAACGTGACTGCAAATCCTGAAGAACTGTATGCAAACTATGCAATGGAAACATTTCAGTTAAAATTGCCTGCTTCATTTTCTGCCATTTGCTGCCATTCGAAAAAAAAAGAAAGAAAGATACTTCAAATTGATTCACGCTAAATTTCACAATCTGCCTTCGGATCATATGCTCTTCCCTTTATCCCAGTGATCCTTATCTCTTACAAAAGCAAATTATTGTCAAGATTTATTATTGAAACACATAATATATATATTGTCTAAAATTCTATCGACATCTAGTGTAATTATAACTTATTTAGTCTATGGAGGATTAATGAAACATGTATGTACTATATCGTTATATAGCAAGATTATTATCAGAGGGGAGTCGTCTTCTATACTTCCAAGATATTTTTTCTCAACGTGTATATAGTGTATTTTTTAAACTTAAATACTGATATACAAAATAGATATTGCTTTCATTCTGAAATGTTTATACTATAGGGATTTTCTAGCTGCATCGGTTTTCTGGACCAGAGCAGTGTTTTTCCCCATTCTTCCACAGTAATGTTGAAGAGAAAACACCAGTGTTGCTTATTAAAAATATCGCTTTATTTCTATTTTATTACCGGTCTTTTTTTCTAAAAAGACGTGTCTTTAATACAAGCTTCGTAACATTCCATTTTATAAGAAACTGTGTGCTATAGCATAGTGTTCATTCGACGCTAAACTTTAGACACTAAAAATCTGTCGCATACCATAATTGCTGTACCTCGCATGTTTCTTCGTAGCATAGTTCCTCGTAGATAGTAGAAACGGTCTGAAATGTATTCAAACGAGAGATTCCTTCCTATTTTTGTATTTTTAAAAACATATTATAGTCAATGCCATGGTATGACAAGGGGATAATCACGAAATGTCCACTGAGCTCCGCAAAAGAGAAGAGGTGCGGGCATTGTAAAATGGAAATGTACATCAAGAGGCTTGATTGACATGTACATGTGGATATTTATTTGAATTAATCAGAATTTTTATGTTACTTTGTAACTAAAGTTATCAAACTGTTCTGGTAATATGTCATGTTGAAATTCACAATGGAATTCACAATTCCAAATTCATTTGATATGAAAATTGAAATAGACTGTGTTTTAAACGATTCCCTCAAAATTTTCTTCAGTAGGTTAGAATGTGTGTGAAATCTGAATTCTTCCTTTCTCATTAATTATTCACAACTACTATTCTGGATTGAAGAATATGCAACATACTGCCTTCAAATCAATTTCGTAATAAGTTAAGTGCCTTGGGAGAAAAAACAACAACAAAGTGATTTTTACAGTGATTACACCATTTGTAATCTGCAACGGGATTCCATGCTTGGCTAATTTGTAACGTATATTTTTGTATGAATTTTCTACGCATAGCGATCTTTTTTACAAGCTTTTTATTGCAAAATATTCTGTGTTCATGTCGATCTATAATGTATGTCTGTAAATTTGTTTGTACAAAAGAAAATATAGAACTATTTTTGCCGTTGAAGACGGAGAATGCCAATTAAATATGCAGATAAAACGAATACACGATTTGTGTTATTTTGTTTCCTCTTTTGGTTTCGATGAGTAATGCCCCATCTTGCTTTGTTCTTTTCACGGATACCATAATATCAATGCTGTTTGGAAATCTAAGCACTAATTTCATTGCGGGTGCTCAGAATTTCGTGTATGCAACGATTCAAAGAGAAACGAGAAATGAAGAGACAGAGGGGAAAAAGACGATATTGAGAGGAGAAGACAGAGAGAGAGCAGGAGAGAGAATGACAAGATGCGGAATAGACAGTAATTGCTGGACGACAAACGGAAGATAACAAAAGTGGGATAAAGAATTAGAAATGAGAGGAAGAGAGGGAGTGGGTGTGTATTCGTCATGTCCGTGTGGATAAGCGAGAGAGAGGGAGGGGGGAGACAATGTGTGTGATGGGGTGGGGCGTAAGAGCCCCAAGAATTGAAAAAAAACATTGGAAGATTAAATGATAAAATAGATGGATGAATGTGGGTATGCAATATTGCAGAAAGAAATTAAGTGTAAAAAACTGAACGATCGAGAGGTGCTTCAGAAAAAGAAAGGAGTGTGGCGAAAATGTTGGTGGGTTATGGATGGGTTCTGGCCCGTGGATGTATTGAAGGCTGGATAGCAGGGGAGGGGGGCGTCAGATTAAGAGACTGGAAGACAAGGTAGAAGAGAGGGGTGGAGTGGAATAATGGAAATAAATCACTCTAAAATCTCCTCGGGCCTATACGAGCTGTATTAAAGAATACAATCTTTCTTCATCCATCACAATATTCAACTCCCATGAATACACCAGCTGGAATTAATCTTTCATTCAGTCAGATTTATACCATGATTTATTCACTTTATTCCTTCCCTTCATTCAAATGGTGAAACAAAGAAACCCTTGAAAAATAAAATTAGCATGGTTCTGGATTTCATAGAGTAAACTATTCCTACTGGAGGATAACACAGTGTGTTCACGGTGTGGAAGTTACCTTCACACTGTTCAATTTGATCATTTCAACAGTGTGGATCACCATGTCACATATTCACATTGTAGATTATGTGAACACACTGTCAACAGTCACATTGTTGAGGTGTCCACAGTTTAATAATATCCTCACACTGTTGAATTTGAGCATAGTCTACTGTGTGATGACAGAGTGTGACGCTGTGTTCTAAAGCAGGGATGTTTGAAAAGATGTTTGCATAATTATCAATGAAATTGAAAATTTAAGAATGCATAACGAATGATTATGTTATTCTATTGATCTTTACCTAGCCTTAATTATCATAATTATTTTATTTTTTAATTTTTTATTTATTTTTTTATTTTTTTAAAACAAGTGCACACCTAGTTATCAATAATGCATATAGCATTTCTATTTTTTTTTTGAAAGCAGGATAAAAAAGCATTGTAGATTAAATGCCTTGCTCATGGGCATAGGAGCCGCGGCAGGGGATCGAACCCCGGACTTTCCATGTATAGCCAGACCACTCGGCTACGGCACCTCTTTTTTTTCTTTTTTTTTCTTTTACCAAAATCAAATTTGACGTCAGTTTGAACATCGCCTGTATATACCCATGCTGAGAATTCAATGCAAATTTGGCTTGGAAACAATACATGCCACATCATCATCCTTATCAAATCGAAAAGTGGAGCAAGTAAAGATGATATGCAATTCGAAATCAAATAAAAGCTTCTTGGAATCGGGTTTCATGTAGGGGTTTCTCCCTACCTTTTATGTGATTCATGCAAACGTTAATTACATACAAGGGAATGCATACAAGAACAAACGTTTTGGTTCCCCAATCAATATGCGTTTGTATGTTTGTATGTTAACATAATTATGTAGATAGGGGGGGGGGGATGGGTGACGGTTAAATGAGAAAATGAGGAGAGTGGTGATAAAATTGCATTTATGGTAAACAGAAATGATATCGACCAATTGTGAACATGATTTAAACATGGACCTATTACAACGTAATAAGTCCATGATTTAAACTACTTTTTGAGTACCGATTTTGATATGGCGATTCAAGAATTACATTTTAGTTGAAACTGAATGACAAATGCCGATTATATTAAACTTTGAGAGGTAATAATAGGGTTCAAAATTTTAAAGAATCATAACAATTGAAAAAATGAAAATTTTCTGAAATCAAAAGAAATGTTAAACGTGTAGACAAGGATGTGGGATACATAAATATCAACTCAAAGACTTTGCTCTTTATTTGGGACGGTAACTGCTTTCAGAAAGGATATTTTTCCATAGCTCAAAAACGTCAGAATCATTGCGTTTCACCCAAGGAATGTAAATCATCTACAATTTATATGTGTACCTTTATATATTTAGGTATGATATATGGGGCCTTAGCTGAACTTTTGACCCTATATACGTTTGAAAACATCATAGATCCCAAAGATGTCATGCAGGTAAACAGTTTCTTTTCTTCAGTAAATATTAGGTGTAAATGTGTGATACTTACTAACAGACTCGGAAAACATAATTTATTTCACAAAACAACCCCAACACCCTACAGTGAGACCATCATCTAAAGCTTCCTTGTCCTGGCTGTTAAAGATTATCATCTTATAGAGAACTATCCGAAGTGGTGAGGAAAGAGTATAACAAAAACATTTTAAAAATTGTGTTTCCTTCGAAAAAAAAATCTTCTGCCCGTTTTCTGTCCGGCCGACCCTTGATCGGATAATCTTTAATTTCGCGCTTATATCAATTTAGAAACATTTTCTTTCTTTTCATTCTTAAGACATCTCCTTGATGTTTGTTTTATAAGCCCCAAATCTACAACTCGTGGACCACGCGACACACAACAAAGAAAACCGGGATAATCCCCAAAATACAATTCCAAACATTCGATAAAGGAAAACAAAATCAATATTCCGCTGAACCAAATACGATTAAAGGAAAGTCGTTTGCCGAAGTGAAATGAATAGGGCTTAGAAGATTATTTCTTTGCTAAGCAGATCGTAGCTATCATACTTTTTGTAGTTCTTTAATTTTTGTGGACATAATCAATAATGAAAGAGGAGTACCTTAAGCGGGTATTTCGAGATCGTCATTAAAAGATGAAACTACTTTCAGTTGTTTCTCCAGCCATGTGGTTTTAAGTCCCATTCTTCTCCTGCATTTGATAAATGTAAGCCAATCGAATGTAGGCGAATGACTCTCTCTTTTTTGGAGGGGGGGGGGGTTCTAATACTCAACACACACTGCTTCAAGTATTACTATTATTACTTTTACTACCACTACTGTTATTTTTCTAACAGTCATTATTATTATCATCATTATTGCTATTATTAGTAATATCATTATTATTATCATTACTATTATTATTATTGTTGTTATTATTACTATTATCATTATTCTCATTCATTTTATTGTTATCTCTACCAAGATTATTATTGAAATCATTATCGCCAAGATTTTTCAGTTCATTCACGAACGTTTTTATTACTGTCAACTGATATTAAAATAAAAATCTTGCTCCTGTAACCTGCCTGATTAATACCGCTTTCAGTAACTCGCTGGTCCAAACTAGATCCGGGCTAAGTAACATTTTGAGTGTATGAATGCTGCGTGCTAAGTAGCTCGAACCAGATCGGTGCTATTTTGACACTGTTATTAACAGCACCAGAGTATATTTGAATGGGTGATGGTAAAAGTAGCGCCGCTCTGCTATGTAGTTACTGAACGCTTGTGGTGCGGAATATTTTAGTGCACGCCTGGTGCAGACCCCCAAAATCAATAGTTACTTAAAACGGTAGGCCTATATGATAATAATGAAATACATAATGTAGGATTTATACAGCGAACATATCTACTTTGTTAGGTGCTCAAGGTGTTCATAATTACCCCAGCTCATCTAGTCTACCGGTCAGAGCGCTCACATTTTTTTGAGGAATCACTTCTTGTCGGTACCAATTTACCTCACCTGGGTTGAGTGCAGCACAATGTCGGTAAATTTATTGTTAAAGAAAAGCACCCCATAGCTGGGAATCGAGCCCAATTCCCTCAGATTGGAAGACGAGGGTCTTAACCAGTAGAACACGACGCCCCATGAAGAAGAAACCATTGATTCTCTCCGTCATTAATAATTCAGGCTTAATGATTTCGTTCGCGTGCCCTTTTTTAACTACAGCGTAAAAATGTCGACTAAGTCACTAGAGATTAAAGAAGAGGCTAGATATAATATGTTTTAGCCAAGTATATCATATCATTTTTATGAATATAAATTTTATCACATTCATCATTCTCATTCCAATGAATCGAACATTCATTTGCCAACTATTACTGCTAATTCGCAAAGTTTATTGGTCATTCAAGGATAAAAGTTGTTTGGTCGATTCTTTTCAGCCATTCTTCTCATTCTAGACTCTTCTTTAATCCTCAGTCGATATGTTACGCTGTAGTTTAAAAAAGGCACGCGAATGGCTTACGCCTACTGAAACCATGAAGCCTGAATTATTAATGACGGAGAGAATCAATGGTTTCTTCTACTGTTCTTATGGAAATGGAAAAGGAGAGGGAGAGGGAAAGAGAAACAGAGACGGAGGGGGAATAGAGAGGATAATAAAGGGGAGGGGGCACTAGCGTACCTAGGGGGGGGGGCAGTCTGCCCTACTACGCTACTGGGGGGGGAGACAGACGAAGATAGAAAGTTGTTTAGTGAACGAGGGAAGGTTGTCATGGTTGGGATAGACATTGGGGATGAGTTACATTCATGCCGAGAATTTTGACTTTGGAACGCTTTGTACTAGTTGTAATCATAGTCATTATTTAACATGGTCTTTGAATCCACACATTTTATACATATTTCATGTATTGGTTTCTGCAGCACTTTTCATAATCACATTATCAAAGAAAATACAATAATAATATACGTAATGAATTAAATGACAAGCAAAAAAATGAACAAAATTGATTTATCTATTACATATCGATATTTAGAAGGTTGCTTGGTTAGAAGCGCATTGTCTTTTTTTAACGTATTGAGATGAAAGCAATCATTTTTTTTATTGCTATTTTCTTCATTTTCCTTGTCGACCTTAACTCCTCTCCCCATGCCCCTGCCTGGCTCCAGTATCCTCCAAGGCAGTGACAGATCCAGGAAAGGGCACATCCGCCCCCCCCCCCCAATTTGAGAGGCATCTTTAATACATTTTAGGAAAATATTTCATGCATATGCAAGTCAAGTGCAGGGCCCGTGGAACGGTTTTCAAAGTGGGGGAGGGGGGAGGGCTGACCTTGAAAACAATTACAATCATATGGTAATTGTTACGCTTTTGGAAAAAAAAGAGGAGGGGCTGAAGCCCCCAGCCTTCCACGGCCCCTGAAGTGAGGAACTTTTGTATTTGGTTGTCGATTTTGCTTTAAAAGTGCTCCGAGGGCACTTTTTGCTGCATCTTGAAATGATAATCATGTAAGGAGCAATGTCTTAATATCATTCGATTTTCCGCAAACTTACTTTGTTTAATGAAAATTAAGTATGCTGGTCGAAAACCATTTGAGGTTTTCACATGCCAAATCTATATAGAACGGAATATTGAGAATGGGGGGGGGGGGGAAATCACTCGCTCAAACGCACATCACTTTCCCCTTTTAATTCATTGCTTTGATTCTTTCAAGACGGCCAGGGCTAGCATTGCATGTATGCAATGATGTTATTGTAGGCTGACTGCATGTATACACACAGTCATGGCCCTTCGTAAACTTACATATGCCTATTCCTGATATTTTATCTATTGAATAATGAATTCATTAAATATGAAACCTTTTGTCCTTGGCTTTGATGTTTGAATCATATTCAGCACCAGTCTCTTGTTACAAACACTAAATGTATATCTTAACAAGTGAATTTTAATTTGCAATGATAACCAGAGGCAACTACAGAACTTAATGCACTCTCCAATGTTCAAGTCCCTTCGCGACAGATGTCGTAGAGTCGAATGTTGTGATTGGGGAGATAAAATGTCGCCCATAAATTGCACGCCGACGATTTTCCTGACATATTGAACATGTTGAAAAGGTCAGGCCGAACTGCAACAGTTGGTAGCGAGGAGCATGCTTTTGACACGGGCGCAGCCACTCTTTTGCCCGCCACGCGCGGGCAATTTATTGCCGCTATTGGTTGCCGGTGCGTACGTGCGGGTTGAAATGTCTTTACTGACGATTAAACTCAGCTTCGCACCCCTTTGAAACATAAAGGTACACACTGCCTTCGCACACACACACACTTTTTAAAACGCGCACACTTCTACACATCTGTCATGAAGATCTAAAATATACGTTATTAAAAAGACAAAAAAGATATATGAACATGCTACATGAATATAGTGTAACCGCCCTGAAATTTGTACAAATGGGAAAGAAATGAGGTAAAGATAAAAGAATCATGTGTATATATATATATATATATATATATATATATATATATATATATATGCATATATATATTCAATGCGTTAACATGGTTAAGGAATAAAAAGTATTGTTATGTAGCAAAGACAAATAATCAATTAGTGGTAATTGGCCGCTTTGTATAAAAGTTCCACAAAAATGTTTGTAAAAAGCAAATTTATGTGCAGACGGTCTAAAAAAAGCAAGTAGGAAATCTTAGACAATCCCCACCACTACTCATGAATAACCATTCTTTGTAATAAACTATTTACAAGAAATCTGTTTGGGGAGATTTCATACATTTGATTTGCAAAGCTTTGTTGCTTTTACAATTAAGATGAAACCAAAACAACTTTCATTAATCCGGATTAATTTATCGCACAAAGATCATTCACAAACCGTAATGAGTGGTCTTTGGAGGGTATAAATTCAAATTATAATGTTCGTTTTCTTACAAGCCAGCAAAATCAATAAAGAAAAATCCCCTATAAAGTTTTTCATTGTACAACATTTTTTTGTATTATCGTTCGATAAATTTTCAAAAAGGTACCACATCCAACTGCTTGGCCTGATGGCATCAACATAAGCTCAACAACACGTGCACACAATGAATAGGCAAAATATGAACATAATAGAATATCAATCGACTGAAAAAAAGAAGAATACACAGAAACTATTTTCAAAACTAGCTACATACATTATAATACATGGCTTTGTGACAGGGTTTTGTGAAGAAATAAGGATCTTTGGATAAATCTTATTCATTTTATTAGCGACGGTGTATATTTGCGCATCCTCTTACATTTTGTATGTTACATTGTCTTACTTGTATTGTGGGCCTCGATCCAATTATTGATATGAATTGTAGGGTCCCCATAAATCGGAAAGTATTTCATTTCATTTCTTTTCAGAGGGAGGGAGGGAATAAAACTGCAAACAACACTGCCACGTCTCGGCAATGGCATGTTAAGACCTATCATAAAAAGATATTCTTTTTAACCGAGTTTTTGTTGTGACGTCGCTTAATCCTATGTAGCCTAGGGCATTTTAACCCCCCCCCCCTTAATATTATCCGCGATGAATCTGTATTACGCGAAAAGATCGCCGCGTCGTCTAACGACTTATTTGCGTCAAGTTAAAATTCGCAAAGCAGGAAATACGCGGTTCCTTAGTTTCACAACTTTTCGTAAACATGGTAAATGCATGTCAGACCCAAAATTGCTTAAAACGTAATTCTATGTATACACAAATGTAAAATAAATCCAATGCAAATTCTTTATGCTGCAAATATTTCAAAATGCTTCATTATCTTTTAATGATTTAAAATACGTTTCTATCGATTATGTCAAATCTCAAGTATCGTTAATCAATTGCGGCGTCCCGCAGGGTGCTATTCTGGGACCTTTGTTACATCTCCCATTCTTTCTTTCATCGTATTTGCCAATGATACGAATATTTTGTTATCTCACAATAACTTACCAGAATTGATAAATATAATGAATTTAGAATTCAAGTTTCATCATTGTTTAAAGGTAATAAGTTCTCTGTTATTATAAGTAAAACTCGTATTATGCATTTTCAATCATCTCATAGAAATGACAATTTTACACAGGATATAACAATCGATCATGTGCCTTTAGACGAAAAGGCATCTATCATGAACTCCGCAAATAAGCAACGTGAAAATATAGCTAAATGAATTGGAATACTCTATAAATTAAAAATCTTACCAGAGAAATCTCGTGAAATTATATACAATACATTTATTTTATCATATTTTCACTACTGTAACCTCATTTGGGGAAATAGCCGCAAGACTATTTGATCGTATACTTTGCTGCAAAAGAAAGCGGTTAGAATTTGTTCCAAACAGGTCGGCCCTCTGTTTATCGTCTGAAAATGTTTAAGATAGATGATATCAATACTCTACAAATACCACTTTTAAACTCTTTGCACGCTGAATAAAATTTGAGGAGATAATAATGACAATTGTTTCCATATCTTTCTCTTTAATTCAAGATATCAACATTACACCATTGCTACTTATTATCATTATATAGAGGTCATCCAGGAGCTATTACCTTTTATTGGCTTATCAAATTTGAAGGTATGGAAAAAAAAATTATTACGATTGTTGAATTTAATTGTACGAATGTGCAAAATTGCAACATCAGCGCGCAAATGTAGTTGACATGCTTCCTCCAGTATTCACGGATTTATTTTCAAATGATAGCAATTTACACTCATATCCAACAAGATCATGCAATAATATTCACATGTATAATCACAGGACACCATATGCACATTAAAACACATGAGTATCATGGACCTGATATTTGGAACGTATTGCCAGATTCATATCAGCAGACAAGATAATTTTATTCCTTTAAACGAGCAATAAAAAGTTGCAATTAAACCAATACCTAACAAATTAAACGATTTTATTATTGTAATCATTATCATTTTAATGAGACATTGACTTTTGTCTAGCACATGACTATTTATTGTGTAAGAGAAAATACCACTTAAATAGTTTATTTATGTATAATATATATCCCAAATCGTTGTTGATGTCAAATTTTAGAAGTGCCTTTTCTTGACCAGATTTTCGTTATGAGAAATGTTGCAAAAACCAATAAGTGAAAAAGAAAAGAAAAAAAGCAATAGAATTCAATTTGCGACCGAAATAGAGTCATCGACGATTATGTTCGAAAAAAAAAACATGAAGTAGAAAAAAAATACATTAGAAATTGAAATCACATAAAATACAAAAAAATATTTTGATATCGCCATTTTTTACATATTCGATAAGAATCGCAAAAATGAGATCCAGGTCAATATCTTCTGTTTTACAGCCAACTTTAATTTCAGGAACCTCCCCCGGAGCAACATTCGATTCAAAGTGTGACCCAGTAACCTTCAGAATCAAGGAGGGTGAATCCAATATTTAATAAAATGAGGGGGGGGGGTGGCAGTAGTTTAGGTTCATCTAGTTTGTTCCGCATTTTTTCTATTTACAGTCAAGCAAGATATAACAAAAAAACGTGGGGTGAAACTATTCCGCCAGAGTTAAGGGTACATTTTTTATCAAAACTTTGTTGAACACACACACAAAGAGAGAAAGGGGAAAGGCTCTTATTCATTCATTGTTCTTTTCATGTTATTACTTGCTTTTTTTTCTTAAAAGAACAAACATGGGGGTGTCCTTATTGCGAAATAAAACTAATTGTTGTAAAGAATAGCATGTAATTGCATAAACACACCCCACACCTTCATAAAATATTATGTTTTCAATAAATGAATTGATAAACAAATAAATATTTAATAAACAGATAAAAAAATAGATAAATAAACAAACACATGACAAGATGTTACAATTTTTTTTATAATCGCTTCAGTAAAGGGACCCTTTTATACACAGTGAAGAAACATTCCACAACCATAAGTTCTAAATGGGGGCGCATGCCCCTGTGCCCCCCGCATCCATCAGCGCAGGCAGTAAACATGGTAAAGTGTGCTTGTCGCGAGCGGGTTCCCTACGCCATGCATGTATTGGCCACGCGTACCATAGCCCTCTTAGGTAAATTTACATTGCGATCAGACGCTAATTTTGACTGAGTGAGACCCTATTACTGTGACCAAAGATCAAGGACCATCGAGAAACATAACTAAACACTGGCAACTTATTTACTATAACATGTATAAGTTTACAAGAGAGACGATCTTGAATTTGTACCTAAGGATATACAGATGGGGTGTGTGATGTCTTGTGGTATAACGTGTTATCATTAACGAGCCTTCAGAGATGTATTAGAGCGTACCAAATAGATACACAGTTATGTATATAAAATTTAATGAATGGTGATAAATAAATGAAGAGTAATGGGAGAAAGAAAGAGAATATACTGAGGGGGGCGGGGGAACAAAGAGCCTGTTTTTTGTGAAATCAAGGCATTTTCTTGGCGAAATCTAATATTAAAATCATGTCTTGCATCATTACAAAATAATTGTAAAATATGCACGGTCGGTAAGATCGTAACTAGGATAACAACTCTTCTCTGGGCTCCGTAACACAAAGATTAGCGATCAATCGCTATATGAACTGACCAATCAAGATCAAGTTTACACGCGCATCTGGCGCCAAATACTGACCAGGGACCAATCAGAAGTGTTCTTTTATAATTGCTATTAATCGCTAAGCTTTGTGTCACGGGGACCAGCCCAAAATTGAATCGATTGATCAGTCATTTGTAAATGGGTTAATTAATTAATCAATTAATTAATATATCACATCATTCATCTATTTACTTGTTTATTCATTTACGTATCTATTCGTCTAGTTAGTTTGTAAGTTATTCATTCATTCATTTTAGTTAGCTAGTTCTTCATTTATTTTGTTTTAACATTTTATTTCAATGGTAGGAATATCCAGGTCGGCAATTGCTGCAATAATGGTAATACAAAAAAAAAAGAGGTGGCCGATTTTTGAGGTGGTCATATGTTTGGGTAAAAATCTATCCAAAGGAGGGTAAAAGGGGAATGAAGATGCTGTGAAAAAAATCTTGGCTTAATGGGGAAATTTACAAACATTATTGAGTAGGATTAGTGTTATTTTTACTTAACAACCAAGCTTATTTCAGCATACCCGTTTACCCCATAATCAGCACCCTGGCATAGAATTGATGCGCATATATACATGTATATACGGTCATTTGTTTGGCTCCAGATTGTTTTGGTTTCGGTATGCTAGATAATGGTTTTCTTTTGAGGGTAAATATTATGAGGTTAAATTATCTGCGTTCCCGGATTCACGGCGTTTGCTTTACAATCCAAAAATGCTTCGCAACGAAACACGTACATGGATTCCCCTTTACCATGTTTACCATGTTTACGGGTAAAGCTTTATGATCCAAACATTCTTCGTTAAGTTTGCCTTGTACCAAAATCCTAGTTCTGATTATGGCACTGCCGTGCCCTAATCAAAACTGGGGTGGGTGATTGCATAATATTGATATGAAAACAAGAATGAATAAAAAAAAAATTAGGGTACACGAAAAAATTTATTTTATTTTGGTTCTTAAAACAGGCGCATAACATTACTATATCTCACTTTTGGCAATGCTATATATATATATTTAAATATATACAGACATAGATACTAAATTCAATTTGGTTTAATTTTCTTTTTTTAACCAAACAAACGCACACCAAGTTACCAATAATGCATATAGCATTTCCATTTATTTTAAAGCAGGATAAAAAGAGCATTGTAGATTAAATGCCTTGTCCGCGGGCATAGGTACCGCGGCCGGGATCGAACCGCGGACTTAATATGTATAGCCAGGCGCCTGACCATTCGGCCACGGCACCTCCATTGATATCAATGTGAGAGCGATCGAAGCGAGAGATCGAATTATCGGTAGTTGGGAGATCGCATCGTGTCCAATCATTCGTTCAAGGGGTGTACTTACATCAAAAACGGGGGAAAGTGCTTCAATCATTACTAAATCTAATATTGCAAGCGAGTGTTTTAAGCGAGCCTTTAAAATTTGTTTTAGTAAAAATTTGTTTTAGTTGTTTTAATAACGTGCACAAAATAGTAGAATAACAAGGGAATGATATTTTTCATCAAATTATTTAAAATAGGAGACCATTATAAAAGCAAGGTAGAAAGGGAAGAATTCGGGCAAAAGAGTCAGGAAAGAAATGGTCCATGGTACTGTTTTATGCCCCTACTAAACCGAGAGAATAATGAAGTCGCCATTATTTATTCCCCCCCCCCTCCTCCCCTCTGTTAAGCTTTGCATTGTTACATTTTATACTGAAACAAGTATATATTTAAACTGTACTTTGTTATAATTTTAAATTTTTACCGCATCCTAGACAAGCCTGGGCACAGGTATTTTTGTTTGAAATACAGAAATACCGATAAATGTGATTTGGTATTTTCCATTTGGCTGGCTTTTTGTCTTACATCATTCTAATCCATCTCCCCGAGTTTCAAAGCATCCCTTGACACCAAACTATCAAGGTTATCGATGAGAAATCAAATTCCCACGCTCCCAACGCCATCTGGCTGATGTTCTAGTGAGAAAAACTGGTGGGAAATTAAAAATCAACTAGTCGTATTTTCTCGAAAAGAGTGGTGAAAATAAAAGAGAAAAAAGGGGGAGCGAAGCCATAAAGCCGTAACGGTCCGCTCATACTCTGCTCGGTAAAGACTACATGACAATGCGCGCACGTGTCCACTAGTTCGTTTGTAGAGATCACGCATGCACGCACACAGACCGTTTTAAGGTTTACTAAAAAGAACTCGCCCGGAATAATTTTCTCGAGATGTCGCCCATCGGAGATTTTTCCGGGTTGTTTGTTTGGATTTTGAAATGACAATTTAATGCAATTCATGGTGTTTTCTGTTGACAAGCTAGATGGATAATGTCGCTATCCTCCATGGAATGGATGATGCCGACTTTGAGATGTCGAAAACAACAGCGACTACTATAAGATAGAACCAGGGCCCCTATCTCATAAAGAGTTACAATTGATCCAGTCAAACTCATTTATATGGAAATCCATCAGTGTCATATTTTTTTTTCTCTAGGAAATTTTCACAATGTCCATTGTAAACAAAAAGAAACACACTGAATTTTCGAGAAAACTATGATTGTATGAAATACATCATATCTATAAAAAGAATGTTTTAAACATGCATGTATAATTGTACTTGATTTGTATTACTTTATATTACTTTGTATTATGTTTTGAATGGAAATGAAATAAAGAATTGAATTGAATTGAATAAATGTACATTTTAGATTTTGACGTTGCTGGCTTTCCATATTTGTAGTTGATCGGATCAAGCGGCGTCAGGATTATTTCATTATTATCATCTTCATGAATGCCATTCTCTTCCCATTCTACGGACGTGCTGATACAAAAGTCCAATTAGCGAAACAAGTGCATTATTTGCTCACGTGTAGTCATAGAACTGATAAGTAAATCCATACAGACAGTAGGGCGTAGAAATCATGGGGGGGCGGCAGTCAAATATATTGCTGTACACACGCGTGACCAAGAAATTTCCAAACACCCCCTAAACGAGTTTTTCTCTGTGTGCAAAACAATCCCCTAAACAAGTTTTTTGCGGGCTTTATTTACACATTTTGGCATCTAAACAAGATGTCAACAAATTATGATATCGGGGGAAAAAGCTTGGAGAAAAATCATACCCTAAACACGATTGGCTATTCTTTAAAAAAAGATTTTTTGGAAAAAACATCCCCTAAATACGTTTTACCCCGCGATTGACCATTGACCAGTCTTTCAAAACCACCCTTTTTCTTGAAAATCGGTGTATTTGATACCCTTAACGAGTCCACGCGCGGACCGCGTCCAAAACTGAAAAAACCCCACTTTAAACGCGTTTTTTTTTTATTTTTTTTTTTGGGGGGGGGGGTCACGCGTGTGTACAGCAATATATTTGACTGGAAATGAGACTAAGACTGAGATCCTCGTGATGGAACGTCGTATACTATAATGCAAGATAATGTAACAATGCAGGCGAACGCATTTCTTCATTTATCGTGTTAGATGAACAAGAGTAGCAGTTGTATGTTTCAGGAACTATAGTGATTGATCTGTGACCATGATAAGAGAGAACAAAGTTGGCCCAGTAAAGCGTGTGACTGTCGAACCAGAGGCCGTACATGTAGGTTCGAGTCCACCCCGGGCGGATGACCGAAGCCGGCTGCGTTGTGTATAAACATATCTCCCCTGCTCCATAGATGCAGGCTATATGTTACGGTGAAAACACTCCGTCCCTCAGATAGGACGTTAAATTGAGACCCCGTGTAGAGGAGAGTCTCCATGAACATCCGCACGTTAAGAACCCACTGCACTATTTGTATTCGAGAAGGGGAATCCACGGACGTGCACATCATTCATTAATTAATTTCTTTGGCTTATTTTAGTATTATTTCTTTCCCTCTTATTCGTTCCATTACTCCACCCTCCTTTTCTTTATCCAATCAGTTATGGCGATTCAAAGCTAAATCTAGATACTGGTACTTTAACATTTAATTGTCAGTTTGGTGTTTATCTTATTTGTTTCCGGCAGAGAAAGGAAATGTTTTGACCATAAGACCCTTCCAAATTCTGTGTTTTGAAGCCAGTCACAAGCCTCTCATCTAAAAAAAGTGGTGATCCCGCAAGGGTCTGTGCTCGGTCCACAATACTTCTCGTCGTATGGTCTCTCGCAGCCCATTACTCATCCTATGTACATGCTTCATATTAGGATATTGCAATATACATAAATATACGTTTCCACAAGTACGCATACACACACACACCCTTTCTCTCTTTCACATACACACACACCAATACGCGCACAAGCCCCTTTTATTTTCCCTAAATGCCTTTCCGAAACAATACATCCATAACATTCATAAAGTCAAGTGTATAAATGATTTCTAAAATGGTTCATATATGACAATCAGTCAAATTTCTAACATAAATTTACAAATAATGGTAATTAATCATAGCTAGCAAGAGTGCATCATGCTTCCTATTGAACAATTTATACTTTCTAAAAAAATATATTTCAATATGTCATATTTCCTTTGTAGGACGATATTTTATATTGTTTACTCTGAAAGCGAAATAAAATCTTATATATATATATATATATATGATGTTATCATGAAAATGAATGTTAAAGGTGTCAACTGTATAGAGGTGGAATTGCGGATAACAACCGTTGTGAATATAATCAACATTTCCTGCGGGCAAACCTCGCAATAAGCATAGGAGTTACGAAGTTGTATAAGAAGTTTTAGAAGAAAAAATAATGCACGATCATCGTGTACCCTCTACGTTGTTGATAAGATTTAAGGAGGAGTGGCTTGATTGTTACGGACATCGTAAATGCATCATTAAGGCATCATGAAATGACAGAGGTATAAGATTATGCATTTTAGATAGGACATGGTAAAAAAATCAATCCTCAAGGCAAGTCTACATCGAAGTAAAGTTGTGGACTAGAGACTGTACTTCCAGTCAGATTTTTTTTTCTTTTGGTTTGAAGTAAATACCTTCGCTGCATTAGTTTACGCCGAATGCTTCGGTAGGGAAGTTGTATTCTCTCTCCGACAATTCTTTCAGATTTCTCTACGGGGCACGCGACCGACAACAAAGAACTCTCACAACAGAACAGCGAGACGGAACGTACAAATACACAAGAGCCACGCATGACATTATGCCATTTTCTTTCTTCCCTTTCTCTTATTTGCCAGGGCAAGGTGGATAATAATAAAAGTTTGTGAAGTGTTGGGAGCTCGAATTGGAGCAATGGAGTGGGGGAACCTTCGGCCTCCCAGACAGTGTGGCGCCGATTTTCCACGGTCTCGCCCTCTCGAAGAGTTAGCATGTTAAATACTCATGGTCTAATTGATTAGTGCACTGTACGCAGCTCAAGCATAATGTCATGGGCTGTTGCCAAACCTTAGACCAAAAACCATGGCTTGAAATGCGCCAAAAGATTTTTCTTTTTTTTTCGATCAACTAACTCACACTGGTGACGCAATACTATAAACCAAATATATAATATTTTCTGCTGATGGCCGTGCAGCGTATAAATAGACTCTTCTCACAAGAGAAACAGGTATCTGATGATAGCATGTACCATTGTGGGTTTAGTGTAATGCTGCTGCTGGTGATGATGATGAGAGTAAGAGTGATATTGATGTTGCATATGACAGTGATAATGATAAAAAAATACAAATGATGATAATCCTAATAATTATGTTGTATCGGGTGTGTGGGTTCGAATCTTAGCCATGACGTGTTTTCCTTCAGCAAGAAATTTATCCACACTGTGTTGCACTTGACCCAGGTGGGGGTGAATGGGTATCCTTCAGGTTTAATTCCTTGCATGCTCTGAGCGCTGGTGATGGTAGCTCGAGCTAAAGCCGGGGTAATAATAGCAAGCGCTTTGCACCCTCAGGCCAAAATACACTATGGCTGCTTCTGTAGCTGCCACTTCTACTAATACTACTACTACTTCTACTACTATTTTTCTTCTACTTGTCCTCCTACTTCTTCTTTTTCTTCTTCTGCTGCTACTGCTTCAGTACTACTACTGAATACACGTACAACTAATACTACTACCACAATACGAGTTCTACTACAGCTACTTCTTCTACTCATCATGCTCATGTTGCTGCGCTGCTGCTACTTCCTCAGACCGCCACTAACTGACTAACATAACACGGAGTACCGGTACCATTGCCTCCCCTGCTACTTTTACCTCTATCTCTACCTCTATTCTCCTTCAACTGTAAGTGTTGCTTCTATGAATGACACTACCCCTACTAATATTAATGCTGCCGAACTGGAAGAACGTTTTGCAAAGTTTGTTTCTTTTTTTTTCTTCTTTTTCTTCTATTATGTTCATTTAAGTTATATATCCAATTGATCTCCTGTCTCAAGCATAGGTTCTTAGCTGAGACCTCAATAAACTTAGGTAAAAGTGGTAGTTCTCCTCTTACGACCTGTATGCTAACAAGAGGTATAGTTGCTGTGCCGTTAGCCCCCCCCCCCCCTCCAAAAAAAAAGAAACAAAAAACAACAACAACGAAAACCAACAAAATGTCTGTTTTGTTGAACAAACAAAGCAAAAAATTTTGATATTTTTGTAGGAAATAAGCGAGACTTCTATTAAACAGCTTTCAGGCATTCCTTCCTTTCCGTTTGTCATGTTTATGAAGTTGATATATATTTTCGCTCGAATATTGGATTGAAATCCATTCGAACAAAAAAAAAATCAGAAATAATGTCTAAGCTCTATCTACTCTATTATTTGTACTTCCTCATGGCATGGAACTCTTACTCAATGTTCCGTCAGCAGAAAAACATCAGAACGTATGGCAGTTCTAGCATAAACATGATAACAAATAACATGTTCCACTCTTTGACAACAGAGCAAGCGTTTGACAATTGATCAAATGATTTGATTAGCTTAACTCAATCGCCCAAATTATTGTATTTAGATTTGTTGCGATTTCTTTCTAAATGTGCTGTTTATGACAGAAGACAGCTCTTACAGCATCTTGATTGCGAAAATCTTTTTTGCAAGAGGATGATATGGCCGAATAAATATCCATGTCCCAATTGGAACATAAGATTAATGAAGCAATGTCTTAAATTGATCTGGCCTTGTAAGGGTATGACAAAGCATTAGCTTGATTGCCATTTTCTGTTTATTTCCGAATGGCGTTCCCGCGTCAAATGAATGAATGGTGTAATACTATGATACTAGCCCCAAGGAAATACTGTATCTGAAAGTTCCTTGAAGTTTTCTTTTTGTTGTTTGTTTTTCTAAAAAGTTCTCCGTCCAAGATTCGTATATGGTCAAAACTAAGTAGCTTCGGTAAAATCTTGCTCGAGTTGTAAATGTTGTAAATAACTTTTTAGAACACTCTCAATCCTTTGTGTGCTAAAATATTATAAGCTTTAATATTCATTGTGAACATCCAGAATAGATGAAGGAGACACTATTTTTTCTTTCGTATAGGTGGCGTAGCCGAATGTTCTAAAGTGTTATCATCATGATCACGCAACGTGTAATCTCATTACCCGGTTGATTCTGTTTAGAGAATTTTTTTTCACAACTTTATTCCTAAATACAACTCTTACACCTACTCTCAGCTTATCTTCGTCATACATAAAATACATTCATGATAATGGGTGCGGCAAAAGTTACAGAACCTGGTGTTGACACTTTGGGCGTTCCGTATCTTTCACTTTGTGCGTACAAAATTGCTTGGGGATGAGCCGTGGAAATGGAACATTAGAGTGACAATAAAAACCAAATCAGGGATGAATTCTATATCCAATATTGGATGCTTAGTGGGAAGGAACGGAGCATAACGGCACGCGTATCTCTTATTATGCTCTCATTGATTCCAATTTGATTAGCCTGCTTCCGTCTCGTTTAAAACCGCGGGAACTATTCATAGGATTTATCCCAACCGAGCTTTTAAAAAGAAGATGATTTCAGAGAAGTCAGTGGACTTCGACGAGACCTTCGAGATAAATTACAATCTCAGTCAACCGAGAATGATCGCTTTGAAATATACATCTAGCTTGGTCGAGCCCCAAATCGGCATTCGTGGCTAACAATCTAGTGTAATGCGTGAAAGAATGACGGCATTTACTTGAAAAAGGCAATGGCCCTTATCGATGTCAAGGTGTGTTTGCACACATCCTTCAGGTTTAATCTAAGAATGGGTGTAATTACGCTTCTAGAAGACAGGACCTGGACTACCTTTATATGTCTGTAACCCTGTACCCCCAGTGTAATGATAATAGATAAATCAAGAAAAAATGCATTAGAGAACCCGCCACATAAAAGAAAACGATAATAACAAGGCATTCAACCAGTTTTCTTTAAAAAAAAAAAATCAAACTTGGTGTTCTTCGGTGTTCTGAACATGGCGATATGCAACTTTTCTGAGGGGAGGGGGAGGGATGACGTAATTTTGGGGAAAACGTTGGAGTGAATCCACTGAGCTTGTCTTTTGGGCACTTTTGTATTTTCTAAAGTGAATTTGAAGGCTTTTGTGCACACTCATGGCGATTTTGTGGAAATTTCGAGTAAAAAAAGTAAGTTTTCAAAATCCCGGGAAGGGGGTGGGGGCAACCCATGCTGCGTATGACCATGTTTCTAAGCATCAGAAAAGGGAACTTTATTCTTAGGATCATCATCGTCAAAGGCTTCTTTCAGATAAAATCTTCTTCTCTCATAAATCAAGATTAATGCTTTAGTTGAAGCCAACAATGTTCAGTTTGTCTGTATATTTTAGCAGTTTTGGGTATGTATATATATTGGTGTCACGTTTAAATAATTATACCTATTGTATTGATTGTATTAACATTGAACTGAATCGTTTTTATTTGTATTTTCTGAGATATTTGAAATAACAATAAAAAAAATGTTTCATGGTATAGTTATCTTTCTGTAACGACAGTCGTGACCAGTCATTGTATCAGTATTATCAAATGATTTATTTAATATTCGCAGGTACAAGCAAATTATGACTGTGATAAATTAGAAGAAAAAAATTATTTCATCTTTCCCCTTTGGCCCATAGTATTGTATTTCCCAGAAATGAAGAATAGTTACCGATAGACATGATAGAGTTGGCGTCAAAAGTCACAATGAAAGAATCGCTGCCATCCCTTTTCGGATGACAAATTGTCCTCAAATGTGTTTTTGTTATTCGAAAACAAAGTAGAGCGGGTGGTTTTGGCACAACGCTACCTGTAGGGATACGTATGTCTTTTTGAATGAATGAATATCGAGTTTCTTTTTTAATCTGTCTGTGTTTTCATGATTTTACAAACCTGTACAATTAGATTTACACTGAAATTTGACAAGAAATAATGGGATATTATGGATTTATATATGAAGAAAATCTAGGGAAATAGAAGGCAATGTTGATTGATGATAGTTATGTCCAAGATTGTTTATGATGAAATAAATGTATATTTTCTGAAGAGAATTTGTCATAAGAGATTATCATTTTGTCTGTTTCTTCAAAAAGAGAAGCCCTATCGATGGTCGTCTTGTTCATAGTTTTGTTTATAGTAATAATGATCAATGTCAAGCACATACTTTTTCCATGTATTGTATTAATTAATTCTCCGAATTTGACACATAACCCCAAGCAAAAATTATACAGCAAAATATACAAACAGGGAAAATTAACACAGCATATGATAGAGAACAAACGTCGAATTAAATCAAATGATTATCGTTTCAACAAATGCTCCGTCGACGCGATCATTCTACCATGGGTTTAGCGTCATTACTAGACTACATATTAATAATCTTCAACATCAACATGATCAAAGTCCAAAGAATGCTATTACGTTCCACTGGGTCTATATTAGCATTGGCGGCGGAAGCCAAAAATTTTAGGAGGGGACAAGCAAAAAAATTTTGATAAGCAAAAAAAAAAAGAAAGGTTCTCAACCCAAAAATTTTAGGGGGAACGTAGGAAAATAAATTGACAAGCAAAAAAAAAAAAAAAAAAGGTCATCAACAACAAATTTAGGCCCCCTCCTCAAATTTAGGGGGGACACATCCCCCGTCCCCCCCGCTTCCGCCGCCTTTGTATATTAGACCCGCTTTTGTATATTTTTTATTTTTAAAATATCCAGAAAATTTTATTTAATCTTATTTCCTATTATACATGAAGATACGTTGTCTATTGCTAAACAGGAAAATGAGGAAAAAATTAAAACGTTTTCTCCAATCAGACATTAAAGAAAGCCATATCGTAGCTGGTTGGTCATATCTCCCCTTCATCGTTTTCATTTTTTTTTCTTACGGGGACACAAAGTAAAAATAACTTTGCCAATAAGATTCATGGTATGCCTCACTTCTTTGTGTATGTCCATTTCATTTTCCTTTTCCTTATGTTTTCTAGGACATCCATTCAACTTTATTGCATAAACATAATTGTTAGGATAGTATTGAAATGGCGCGCATACTTTGCTGGCAGTCAGATCTTTCTTTGTTTATTCAAACTTCAGGCTACACGCTCCACATATTCATTGTGGGGGTTTTATTCGCTTATATTTTTTCGATATCCAATGTTCGAATAAACCATTGTTTTGCATGATATATGTAGGTAGAACTACGTTAGATGCCATTGTGTTTGGAATATAATTAATTGATATCTATATGCAAAGATGATATATTGAATCATAAAACTTATTATCCTGCGGACAAAGTGCACATGTTGTAAGAAGGGCTGTTGCCAACAGTAAAATATCCTTACTCTGTCAAAACTATGACTTGTATTGAAAATGCCCCATATAAAAAAAGGTTAGGGAGTACTGTTAAAAGAATATACCCTTTCATGAGATCTCAAAAGAATGTGAATGTTTTACAAATATATTTTAATATCAAACGTGTCTAAAGCTCCAACATTTTTTTTATTACAAAATTAAAATACAAATATATAAAGACAAAATGGTGACAAAATAGATTATGCGGCATTCGTAGCAGTTGTTAATGTTATTTATGACCGGGCCATAAGCAAGGAGAGGAAATTTAAAATGGGATAATTCTCTTGCCAAAGGGTCCTGGGAACTGACTGGAACAGAACCTGGGTCTGCAAGACAATCATTTCAAATAAAGGGAGTAAAACACACATGGATTATATGAATCAGAGAGGGAGAACCCCGCATACACTCTTAAAACTTTGGGCAACATAGTGTCCACACAACAGTTTGCTACCACCTAATCCAATTCTGGGTAGTTTTAAACCAATAATGTGTGCTTTGGGTGAAAACTATTGGTATATCGAACAGTACTGGTTGAAAACTACCTAGAGTTGGATAATATTTTTAACCAATTGTTGTGTGGACAGTATGTCGCAGAGCATTTCGAGAGTGTAAGCCTAATTAAATTGTGCTAGTAATGCATTTTTTTTTAAAGGAAGCTATTTTTTTATTATTGTTTATTTTGGTATTGCGCTGAATTCAGTGCCGACTGTTCTTATGAAGTGGTATTGTGATCTTGTTTAGCTTTTCCCATCTTAGGTCTCATTAATGCATCATTGCGCGATGAAGTGATTCCCTACAGTTTGAAGCTGGCTATGTCACCCTGGTATTGAATAAATTTGTACACTTTATCACAATGATCTGGCCAACTATCGCTCAGTGTCCATATCTTGCCTGAGTGATTGAGGAGAGTGTTCCTCATTGTCTGACCATGCTGACTGCATATTTCCAAGGCAGTGTGCTTCTTGAGTGTTTTCAGTCTGCCACAGGAAGAATCACAGTGTGGAGACATCACTTTTGAAGGTCTCAGATGACATCCTTACATCAATCGATGAGAAGAAAGAAGTTGTTTTAGTTCTTCTTGACTTGTCAGCAGCATTTTATACTATTGATCATGTCATTTTTCTTACGAGACTAAGAGTTTATTTTGGGGTTGATGGTTCTGCACTCCGATGGCTTCATTCTTACCTAAAAACAGAGGACCAGCTGTAGTCATCACTCGTGACTACCCTTCGCTATGGAGTTCCCCAGGGGTCAGTCCTCGGTGCCTTGCTTTTCACTTGTACATCACACCATCTTGGTTCTATAATAAAATGCCAGGCTGTCATTCGATCACATCTCAGCAACCCATCAAGAGCTTCGCAGTATAAGACCCTCCTACTTACTTGTACCCTACTCTAAAACCAAGGCAACTCTTCGAGACTGTGCATTTAGCTACGCAGCTCCGAAATTATGGAACCAACTTCCCCTTAGTCATGTTAGTATTGAAATGGCCCAATCTGTACCTGCTTTCAAAACATTATTGAAGACAAATCTGTGTAGGAGAGCGTTTAAGCAAGATCATAATTTTTAGTAAGTAGTATAAGCAAAAGGAGTAACCAAAGCGCAGTATAGTATATCTTTAGTGGCTGCGCTATGCACATTTATCATGTTATTATTTTGATCATGATAAAGCTCTCCATAACTTGATCCCGACCTTAAATTCTCTAATCAGTGTACGTCAGCTGCGGCCAGGACTTCGTTCCGCTGGACTTTTTCTTCAAGTGTCCAGTATCTTTCTGAAAACTTACTTTTTCGTCAGTTGCTCCTCATCTTTGGAATTCTCTGTCAATCCAACTTCATAATTGTAATAACATTGGGACATTCTAATCTGACCTGAAGATTCATCTTTTCCACCAACAACGTGAATAGTGTGAGATATTTTCGGGAGAAGGCGCTTGTGAATGTTTTGTTGTTGTTGTTGACAGATTAATGGCGTGGCTATACAAATGCTGTCCATCATCATCATCATCAATGAAAAATACAGAAAAATAATACTATTATTAACTTTACATGTACATATTCATATTGGCATGTTGATTTAAATAAGTTTGATCATAAAATAATGATGTAGGAAAATAGAATACGATGGCTTAGCTCCAAATATCGATTTTGTGGACCCCCTCCTTTTTGTAAGACCAGTGAGGGGGGGGGGTGGAGATAGCACTCCGCACCAATACGCCAGACTTTTCAGCGTACATGTTCCATTGTCATGTCTGAATCGGGCATACAGATTTTTAGTATCTCTATTTATTGCATCACTTCGATTAACTTTACGAGTTCGAAGGTTAAAGAGCAGCCCGTTTCCACTGGAACATTTCTTAAAGTAAGTATTGATTTTTGCTTAATTTAAAGAAATTACTTACATGTGCATCGTTAGGTTTGAAGTTACCTGTATCAAAGCCAATTCCTATTTTCAGATTTTGCTAACTAATTCTCTCCTTGGTCTAACCTGTGACATGAGGATGTACAGGAAAGATCTATACACAAATTCTAACCTATTACTTTTGTGAGTACCTTCAAAGACTGTACTTCCCTATCACATTAACACTAGTAACAACGTTTTGCAAGTTTATAGTAGTCATGGTAGTAGTGAATATAGAATATGGATCACAATAGAGATGGCAATAATATAATATTGATGATTATATTGATTATTCATACTAATACTAACATATGATTATATCCATACGATCACCTCCCCCCCCCTCCCCCTCGCCGCCGCCGAGAACCTTTAGTACACTAAGAACATGAAGAACTGTATGCACTATTATTTCCTATCACATTATTTCCTTTCATTATTCGTGCAATATGTATTTTATGCAGTTCTACTTTTTTAAGGGTAAATGGGCATACGATACACTGAATTGCGATGCGATAAAATCTGATAGAATGAAAATAAATTGTCCAAATATTCTCAGATTCGCACTCATCAAAAGTAAATAGATAAAAGGTCATGAAACATACATTCGCTTTCAAAAATCTTCTAAAAACTTTTTTTAATTCAACTCTTAGCTCTCGATGCGCCTTGAGCACTCTACAGGGTGGATTTGGCGCTTTATAAGTCACATTATTATCATCATTATTATTAATAACGTAATCATCAGATAACTGGAAATGCAGAAGGGGAATCGTTACGCCAACAAATTATATTCCGATTCTTATTGATATCTAGCTGTGTGAACGCACTAATATCTTTATCACTGATGCCTGTATTTGAGCAAGTTTTTTATAGTTCTATTTAAGGTGTCCCGATGGCGTGTGCCCATTGTTTGTGCTTTACAAACAACCTCGCGTTCTGTGCCTTTGTTAGCATTTCCAGACAATAACATCACGGGCAAGTTCATGATAAAAGTGATTCACAGAATGGAAGGAAATAGGTGACAGAAAAAAAAGGCAAGAAAGAAAATAAATAAAAAAAGAGATTTCGCCTCCAGTTGATTTAGTTGTTTTGTCATTTTCCTCTGCATTTTCTTTTACTACGGTTAGAAATGTTGGAGATAAAGATCAAAAGTCTAGAGGAACTCTTTTGTCCGTTTGATGTTTTTGTGGCTTTCTGGGGCCCGTTGCAGAAAGAGTTGCAATCAATCGCAACTCTAAAAAAAATGCGCAACTTGATTTTCAACCAATCAACAGCGCGCGTTTGGGACTTGCGGTTGATTTTTTTGACTTGCGTTTAAATGCAACTCTTTCTGCAACGGACCCCTGGTCGCCGTAACACAAAGGTTAGCGATTAATCGCTAAATGAAATGACCAATCAAGATCCTCGTTGCATGCGCATTTTGCTAAGTAGACTGACTATGAACCAATCAGAATTGTTCTTGAAATTAGCGATCAATCGCTAACCTTTGTGTTGCGGGACCCTGGTCTCACACAGCAATGTAGTGCGCTTTAATCGATTTATATTTATAAGGAGGTAGAGGGTCAGATTGCGATGTAAAGCATAAGCAAAGGAAGCGAGGGAAAGAGAGAGAGAGAGAGGTGGGAGGAAAGTAGATGAAAGATAAAACAGATTAACGTAGACATTAGATAGAGATAGAAAAGAAAAAAGAGCGAGGAGTGGAAAAGAAGAGAGAACAGGAGAGGGAAAGAGGAGGAGAGAAAGAAAGAGAAAAGTAGTTAGAGAAGCTAGGAAGAGGATTAGATTCAATGAAAAAATATCAAAATATGAGAAAAAAGGGGTTAATTATGATAGGAGAGTGTGCGTAATTATGTTAGACAGTAATGAGATTGAGAAAAAATGGTAACGAAAGCATATTTTACTTTTTGTTCATTTTTCGGTTCCCCAGTAATCTTTTTTTTGGGAAAGAACGATAACATATATTGTTGCGTGTAAAAGAGAAAGAAGGGAAGAGCGAGAAAGAAAGAAAAAGAGAAGTGGGGGGGGGGGCGTTGGGGCTGTTGTGAGAAAAATGTAACATGGGAGAGAGACGAATAGGGTGGATTTTTATCGAATTATTGAACATGTAACTCCAATTCCAATTTAATCTAAACCAAACGTATCGGAAGAATGGTACGGCGAAGCTCGCATTTGCATGGCTAAGGTTTAAAACAAGAAACACTTGCCATGGCACTATCATGAGCTAGTACAAGCCACCTGTATCATAAATAGCAACCATCATTCCAATCCAATTAAGGCACTCGGATTTTAACTGTTTGGAACCAGTTGCCATTTTAATCAGTTGCTCTGACGTCATAATTCTGTATGCTGTTCTCCGTCCCCTTCTCTCCATTGACACAGGGGTAAATGAATCGCTGGATTCATTTCGCGCATCATGCATGTAATATCCCGGCCACATTCATGACATTTCACAAATCTACTTGATATCAAATAAATAAGCTCTCGACCAATCAAACCGCACATTTTCAGTAGATTATAACTGCTAATTTGAAATTGTCAGTAATTACGGATCTTTAATCCTCAAATTTAATTTTCAAAGCGTCTTAATATCTGTATCCACTAGCGTACCTACGGGGGGGGCAAAGGGGGCAGACTGCCCCTTGACGAGTCAAAACCCATGCAAGGGACGTATCCCTGCCCCCCCCCCCCCTGACGAGCAACAAGTGGCGCCCGCTCCTTTGAACTTGAAGACCTTTTTTTATCATGCTTGCTTGTCAACTTTATTCTGGTAGGAAATCCTTTGTTTGTGGTTGAACACCTTTCTTTTTGCTTGTCAAATTTTGTCAATTTTGTGGGCGGATGAATTTGCCCCCCTCCCCGTGGAAAATCCTAGGTACGCCACTGTCTGTAACCGCATTCAGGTTAAAATAAAGAAATATTTATCTTACATTTAATATTAAGCGTTCATACACTTCTGTACAAATAAACCAGAGTCAAAGAATGAAAATTAAAACAGACTTGCATGTTCGAATACAGCTAAGAACATCAACTTTCCGCGTGAGTACACGCATGTCTCTCATAATACATTCAAAGGTGTCTTTATTGTTCCTTTTTAGGTATACATCTACTGATTAGAAGACTCGTAAAGTGTCATAATTAAAGAATTAAATAAATAGGTCTTCTTTAAGTCAATAAAAACGTGTAACCTAGAAATCACAATTGATTTTTAAAAGCAACCATGCCTTGCAACGGACCCCTGATCTTTAATCAAAAGAGTGTCACATTCCTAGATTACTTGCCTTCAGGATCTTATTGGTTAGTGCTGGATATCCTGATTTTGGTACCAGACATGCCCTGAGAGAAACAATCTGGATTAATATGGGATATTCCCACATTTAACATGGTTTAAGGTAACTTGGGTGACGCTTAGGTCATAATTTCTGGGGTCAGCCAAGCTGCCAATATGATTTTTCAGAAAATAATATTTTCCTTAGTAGAATTCTATTCTATTATTTGACTGGACTGCATATCATATTGCGCTCATTATGGAAAAATGAAACTGTGATTCAACGTGTGGTTTGCGCTATTGTAAAACCGCATTATAAATCTCCAAATTTCACCTTCAGGAGTGTTATGGTAAGGTGACTCTGATAACAATCTTAAGAAAACTCACCATTTGTTACATTGTACCAAAGAGAGTCTGGAACAATACCCCCGTCGTCTGCCTCGCTATTTCAACCCCATATTCCCG